>NC_051316.1:15206008-15506008 GCF_015220235.1 Choloepus didactylus | reverse complement strand
CTCTAGGAGCAGAGATTTGAGGTGTGGTGACCTAAACCCTGGCACTCAGCCTGGCATCAGGGTCCCCCTCTGTCTGCTTCAAACCCAATTTTCCCAACTCCAACCACAGCTGAGAGCCCCTCAGTTAGGTAAGCCTGGAATCCCCTTACTCATCCCCTGGTCTCAGTGCCATGTACCCCAGTCCAACTCAATGGTTCCAGGATCCAGGACCCTCCCCTCCCTTGGTCTCCACCCCATGCCACCCCAGATGTGCTGATTGTTCTACACAGTGTGGAGCTCTTGCTTCTCTGCAGTGTAGAAACCTGGGGAAATGTCTCACTTGCTCTGAAAAGATGCATGCTCACTTTGGGCAGGCAAGGAGTCTTGTCTGCAGCCCCCAGCTCTCTGTGTAGAGTGGATAAGGCCCAGCTCCCTCAATGGCACTTTGGTCTCTCCCTGCCCTCCTCAATCCTGCTTTCCTCCTGGGAGCCAGACAGGTCAGAGTTTCCTGTAGATACCCATTTCCTTGCCCAGGGAGTCAGAACAGTGAATCCCAGGGGAAGGCACTGAGCAGAAAGTGGAGGGGAGCTGGAAGAGGCCAGAGACAGGGCAGACGAAGGAGCTGGGGGTGTTGTTATTAGCATTGGTTTAAATTTGTCATGCTTGGCTTGCAAGGTGGGATCACACAAAGAGGAAAGTCAAAGAGAAGAAAATATTTAGAGAGACAGTGGGGCGGGGGAAGGTTCTGGCATGAGATTGGGTTCCAAAGCAGATGGAAGACTGAAGGAGAGGACGGGCCCAATGGGTCACCACAGGGTCTGCCCCTGGGTCCTGAGGACACACAGCAGCAGGAGCAAGGCCTCTGGAGGCACAAGGGACATACAGAGCCTCAGCGAGCAAGCATCTGCAAAGAGCTGGCCTGGAAGTGGTGTCTGAGAAGGCACAGAAATGGCTTCAGGAACAGATGTGACCCTCCTGATGTCATCTAATCAGGTGGCAAAGTAGGCAACACTGGTGAAGATGTTGGGGAAGACAGGAGGCTGGCAGTCCAAGCCCCAGCTGGCCAACTCTATCAGAACCCAGGCACTGCTGAGCTGACAGATGAGGGGCACCCTGAACAAGACAGAGGAGTTAGCATGGGAAGCTGAGGCAAGGGTTTACCCATCATGGTGCTGGGGCTATCAGGAGGCAAGCAGGGCACTCCTGGATCCCTGCTGTCTCAGTTGGTCTCAACTCAGCTACAGCACTTGGATGATGCTTTGAAATAGTCCAGACACCAAGGAACCTCTTCAAACCTGCATATCAAAATCTCACCAGATTCAAATTTCAAAATGCACCTGATATGATCCGAGGTTTGGCAAACACAGACCTGACTCTATAAACATGTGGACCTGTAGCGGTTGTGGTATGGGTGAGCCAGGACCACAACCTGTCTGAGACCTTGGGGGAACAGATTTATCAGGCCCAAAAGAGGGGCTGGGCCTAGGAACCCACAGTGGTCAGAAGTTTCTTCCAGACCCTGGCCCTTCTCAACCCTCAGCTGCTCATACACATGTGCCTTCTTCCTCCTTTGCTCATCTGGAACTTGGCTTTCTCTCCACATCCTGGTTGCACATCTTTAAAAATGGTGATCAGTGGGATGTGCCATGGGGGAAGGAGGAGTTGTCCATGCCCAGGCCTGGTGGTTTAAATTGCTGGGGATTCCTGGAGTCTTTTCAGGGCCATCCCTGCATGCCATGGGCCGGGAAGTGAGAGAATAATTCTCCTCACTGGGGTAGATGGAGAGAACAGGTTGCAGCCAGCCCTTCAACTGCTCCTCTCTCCACTGATCTGATATTCATATATATAGCATCAGTAGGTGTCAGGCACTGCTCTTGGGAAATATGGAGATGAGAAAGACAAAACCCCTCTCCACAATTGCTCAAATAAGCAATTAAACAGGTATGAGATGGAAAGGCCAGGGGCAGAGGAGCAGGACAAAAGGCTCTGGGGACCCCATTATCAAGCAGATGGCCTGGCCTCAGTTGGGGCAGAGAGGTCTGGATAGACCAGGCACAGATGCAGGAGGTAGGGGAAGCAGAGTTGAAGAGATAAGAGAGCTCTGGCCTGGTGGCTTTTGTTTTTTCAGTGAAATAAGCAAGGTCACCAGCTGAGAGGGAGAAGGGGAGTACAGACAAGAGATGTGGAGACTGAAAGGAGATAGAAGCGGTGACATGATGTGATGGAAAACAGTGGCCCCCCAAGGTTGTCCATGTCCTGGTCCCCCAAACCTGTGAAAATCCTTCCTCACATAGCAAAGGAGACAGTGCAGTTGGGATTATGTTAAGGACTTTGACATTGGCTGATGACACCATATTTGACAGAGGGACCCAGTGTGATCAAAATGATCCCTACATGGGAAAGAGCTCAGAGGCATAGGAAAGAGAAGATGTGACAGAAGTAGAGAAAGGAGTCAAGGGACTGCTGGCTTGGAAGATGGAGGGAGAAAACACAAACCAAAGATTGAAGGCCACCTAGAAGCTGGAAAAGGCAAGGAAAAACCCTCCAGAAATCACACAGCTCTGCCAGCCCACTTTAGCTTTCTAACTTTAAGAACTGTAAAGGAAAAAACTTCTGTTTCTTTCAGCCAATAGGTTTGTGGTCATTTGTTTCAGCAGCACTAGGAAACAAACACATGTGTTCTTCTTGGACAGTCAGAATGTCCATCACTGTATCAGCACTTTTCCTCCAGGGGTTCCCCATCAGGAATGCTGTTACCCTTCCAAACAGCATACCCAACCCTGAGGTGTCCATGGCCTTGCGGAAGGCTTGATGCTCTGGGGCAGGGGTCCCTGCCCCCTCCAGCCAGCAGCAACTCAGAGATGGTCCAGGTGGACTCTTATCCAGTCTGGGAAAGACATGAAGGACTCCAACAGACAAGAGGAGCTCCCAGCTGGCAAAGGAAAAACAAATACAAATATACCCAAACCCACAAAACTGCTGTAGAGATAGGAGGAAACCGTGTGTGTGTGTGTGTGTGTGTGTGTGTGTGTGTGTGTGTGTGTGTGTGTGTGTGTGTGTGTGTGCGTGCATGCATGTGTCACCCTAGACTGGAGTGGAGGTGGTAAATTCCACTTGTGCCTGAGAGGATGGGTCTAAAAAAGGCCTAGAAATGTGCAAACAATTGAGACACAGTGATAGACAAGGCAATATCCATAAAGTCCAACACTTGCTAAGCACCTACTAAATGACAGGCACTGTGTTCAATGTTCCACAGAAATTGTATCATTCCACTCCTTCAAGACCTTTCAGAACTAGAGGCTGTTAGTAAGCTCATTCCATGGGCAAGGAAACTTTGCTAAGGTCACAGAAGGAGTAAGTGGCAGATTTTAAATGTGAACCAGGTCTGCCCCTCTATGGTCTGAGAGATGCTTCACACCCACCACCCTGTCTCTCCTCAGGGCTGGGTTTCTCAGGCCCAGGGCAGGGACAGGAGGTTCCCCAGGGAGGAAAAGAGGACAACACCTGGGGTGGGGAGTGGCGAGCAGAACAGACAGTTGGGCCTAAGATGAATCCAAATGGAATCTCATGGACAAGCTCAGTGACTGAAAGGCTGAGAAGGGAAGAGGAAGAGAAGGCAAGAGGGAAGACACACCTGCTGATTCCCAGGTGTGAAGCCCAGTGACATTCTGGGGGTAGAACCACAGGAGGGGCAGGACTGGGGGCACTATGTGATGCCCAGCAGGCAAACAAAGAAACGGTGCTAACCAAGGCTCCATGTGTGTGGCCTCTGCAGGAGAAGGCAGGTGGGAAACAAAGCTGGAAGGGGGGATGGGGAGGCCAACCTGAACTGGGGACATAGTAGCTGAGCCCCCACAAGACTCTGGCACTCTGCAGGACCCTGCTTCACCTCTGGGCTTGACTGATGCTGTGAGGAGGATGGGTCAGGACAGACAGCCAGAAAGAAGGAATTATAGTGATACTGGCTGGGGCTCAAGAAACCTGTATCTCTACCTGCTGTCAGGAGGGCAGGTGAGGAGAGCTTCCTCCCCTGAACCCATCCAGCTCACCAGGACCAGACTCATCTAAGCCCATCTGTATCACTGTCCCAAGGCTGCTGTAAATGTGACCAGGAACCTGTGGGTTAAACAACAGAAATTTACTCTCCCAGTTCTTGAGGTCAGACATCTGAAAGCAAGGTGTCAGCAGGGATCTCTAATGAATATACTTGCAAAAATCCTTTAAAAATACTTTCAAATCAAATCAAATAGAACATTAGAAGAATTATACACCAAGTGGGTTTTATTCCATGTATTGATGAGTATCTCAACACAAGAAAATGAATTGTTGTAATACACATTAACAAATTGAAAAGGAAAAACCAGATGGTCATTTTGACTGATACAGAAAGGGCATTTGACAAAATCCAGCTTCCATTATTAATAAAAACACTTTGAAAGGTAAGAGTAGAAGGAAACTTCCTTAACTTGAAAAACAGAATACATGAAAAACCCACTGCTAACATCATACTCAACGATGAAAGACAGAAAGTTTTCCCTCTACGATCAGAAACAAGATGAGGATGCCCAGTGTCACCACTGTTATTCAACATTGTGCTAGAAGTTTCAGCTAGAGCAATTAGACAATAAAAAGAAATAAAAACATCCAAATTGGAAAGAAAGAATTAAAATTTTCATTGTTTGCAGAAAACAAGATCCTATATTTAGAAAGTCCCCAAAAAACTATGACAAAGTTACTAGACATAATAAATAAGTTCAGCAAAGTAGCAGGATATCAGATCAACATGCAAAAATCAATGGTGTTCCAGATAAGCTATTGAGGGTAATCTCAATGTTATGGGAATGCTCAGGAATGATAATGGCTTGCAAATTTTCTTTGGTATGGTAGGAACATTATGGAAGCAATGTAGTTATTTTAGGTCATTTGTTTTTCTTATTCCTTTGTTTTGTTAAGGTCTGTTAATTGTCTTTGGGTATGGTAGGAACAAATTGGAAGCAATGTAATTATTTTAGGTTATTGGTTTTTCTTATTTTTTTGTTTTGTTTTGCTTGAATTTTTTCTTAATATTTTGATAAAGTAAAAAAAACCATTGCATAAAAAAATTAGCTTCAATGTAGTTATTTTAGGTTATTTGGTTTTTTAATGCCTTTGTTTGAGTATGGTTTGTTAATTTTCTTGTGGTATGGTAGGAACATGTTGGAAGTAGTGTAGTTATTTTAGATTATTTGTTTTTCTTATTCCATTGTTTGGTTATGATTTGTTAATTTTCTTGGGGTATGGTAGGAGCATGTTGGAAGCAAAGCAGTTATTTTAGATTACTTGTTTTTCTTAATCCTTTGCTTTGTTTTGTTTGAAATGTTGTGTATTTTGTTTGTTTTTTTAATTTTCCTTTAAATAAAGTTTTAAAAAAATCAATGGTGTTCCTATACACTAGTTATTACCTCTGAGGAGGTAATGAAGAGAAAAATTCATTTACAATACCAAATGAAAATTAAATATCTAGGAATAAATTTCAGCAAGGATGAAAAGAACTTGTAGACAGAAAATGATAAAACACTGCTAAAAGACATCAAAGAGAACCCAAATAAATAAAAAGACACCCTGTGATCATGGATTGGAAGGATAAATGTCATTAAGATATCAATTCTACCCAAATTGATCTACAGATTCAATGCAATACCAATTTAAATTGCAACAGGCTAATTTGCTAATTTGCAGAATGGAAAAGCTAGTTATCAAATTCATTTGGAAGGGTAAGAGGACTCACATAGGCAAAAACTACTTGAAAAAGAAGAATGAAGTGGGAGACTCAGGCTTCCTGACTTAAAAGCAAATTTTAAAGTCACAATGGTCAAAACAGCTTAGTACTGGCATAAAGATAGATATATTGATCAATGGAATAAAATGAAAGTTCAGAAATAGATCCTCATATCTATGGTCAATTGATTTTTTAATTAAACTCAGTTTTATTGAGATAAATTCACATACCATACAATCATCCAAGGTGTAAAATCAACTTTTCATAGTGCCATCATATAGTTAGGCATTCATCACCCCAACCTATTTTTGAACATTTTCCCTACACTAGAAAGAATAAGAATAAGAATAAATAAAAGTAAAAAAGAACACCCAATTCGTCCTCCCTATCCCACTCTATTTTTCATTTACTTTATTCCCCCATTTTTCTACTCATCCATCCATACACTGGATAAATGTAGTGTGATCCACAAAGTTTTCACAATCACACTGTCACCCATTGTAAGCTACATTGTTATACAATTGTCTTCAAGAGTCATGGCTACTGGTTTGGAGTTTGATAGTTTCAGGTATTTGCTTCTAGCTATTCCAATGCATTAAAACCTAAGAGGTGTGATCTATAGAGTGCATAAGAATATTCACCAGAGTGACCTCTTAACTCCATTTGAAATCTCTCAGCCACTGAAACTTTATTTTGTTTCATTTTGCATCCCACTTTTGGTCAAGGAGATATTCTCAATCCCATGATGCCAGGTCCAGATTCATCCCTGGGAGTCATATCCTGCATTGCCAGGGAGATTTACACCCCTGGGAGTTGGGTTCCACATAAGGAGGAGGGCAGTGAGTTCACCTGCTGAGGTGGCTTAGCTAGAAAGAGGGCCACAGCTGAGCAACAAAGAGGTACTTGGGGAGACCCTTAGGCACAATTATACTCAAGTTTAGCCTCTCCTTTGCAGTAATGAGCTTCATAAAGGCAAGTTCCATGGTAGAGGGCTCAGCACATCAAAGTACCAGTCCTAATATTTGTGACAACATCAGCATCAATCCAAGTAAGGAAGTCCAACACTTCAGCATTTTCCCTCCTCCAGCTCCTCAAGGGGGCCCTGCTGATATGTTTTTACTCTACCCAAATTACTTTGGGATGTGTCACTATTTCACTCGAACCTATACTAACCTATCATACCTCATTTCCTATTCAAAGTTCCATGTAATTGTGGTGTTCGAACAAACTGAATGTAGAGTTATACTGTTTAGAAAATATAGATCACGTACCAAATAGACATCTCTTCCCTTGGTCTCACATGGAAGCTGAAGTTTTAAAACACAGTTTCAACCGTTACCCTTTGGATCAGTTTGCCCTAGTCTTAACCAGATCTGCTTCATTCATTTCACTAATTGAAGTCAGGGCTATTTTTCAGCTTTTTTTTTTAACAGTTGCTGTATGCACTAATACTGACATTCATATCTGCTGAGCTCTAGCTCTGAGTTTCAGGTGTCACAGAGATACCCAATGTTCCTGAGACCAATCAGGTTATACACTAAGGAATCAGCACCTCAAAGTTTGGAGAAAGCCATTACAATTCAGGAATAGATTTGACTGCTGTAAGAGCTTAAAATCTAGGGGCCATTACAATAATTGTTCCCCTCTTAGACTGTGTTCTAAGATTGAATTCTGAGTTTACAAACTGCAGTTAGTCCATATGGGTGAGGCATTATAGTGTTTGCCTTTATTTCTGGTATACTTCTCTCAAAATGCTGTGTACAGGATCCATTCACCTCATTTCATGTCTCACAGCTTCGCTCCTTCTCATAGTTGCGCTGTATGTGTACACCACAGTTCACCATTCTGTTCCTCAGTCTATGTACCCTTAGGCCACCTCCACCTATTAAAAATCATGAATACTGCCTCCATGAACTCCAGTGTGCAAATGTCCATTCATGTCTTTACTCTCAGATCTTCCAATTACATGCCCCACAATGAGGTTGCAGGACCCTATGGCCCCACATACTTAGCTTTTTGTGGAACCACCACATTGATCTCCAGAAAGGCTACACCATTCTGCCTGGCTTATCAACAGTAGATAGGTATATCCCTTTCTCCATGTTTCCTCCAACACATTTACTCCTATATATATTTTTTCCTACAGTTTTATAGATTATATTCACATACCATACATTCATCCATAGTGTACAGTCAGTCTTCATGGTATCATCATAAAGTTGTACATTTATCACAACAATCTGCACTTGCACATATTGACTACTTCAAAAAAGTTGTTGTTTTTTAGTGAATAATAAAAAAGGTGATAAAAAGAAAAATAATATATCATACAATACAATATAACAGTAAAGACAGAAAACAACACCACTACCAAGAATCCCATATCCCTCCCCTATATCCCCCTCTTATACACACTTAGCATTGGTATATTGCATTCATTCAATTTATTGGAAGCATATTACAATGTTACTGTTGACCATAGACTCCAGCTTGCTTTGATTATGTTTTTTCCCAAGTACCATCCCTTTTCCACCCTCTGCATGGTTGACATTCATGTTGCAAAACCATTTTTATATTTGTACATTTAGTAACAGTCATTGGCCACTCCAGTTTTTGCCAAGTTATACAGTCCCAGTCTTTATCATCTATCTTTACCTATGGTGTCATACATTCTCCTATCCCACCTCTTTCAGCTTTACTCACAGACATCTTTGTTTGGTGTACTTAACAATATCATGCTACCATCACACTCTATTATGCTATCTATTTCTGGATCTATACAATCAATTCTACTAAATATTCTGTAGTCCTTCAGCATCAAATGCCTGATCTCTAACCTCTTTCTATCTTCTGGTAGCCTGTGTTGTCAGCTTTTAACTCTCAAAGTTTCTTCATTAATGTTTGTTCGTATTAGTGAGACCATACAGTATCTGTCCTTTTCTTTCTGGCTAACTTCACTCAACATAATTGTGCTTGTTTGAATGTATTATGTCCCCTAGAAAAAAGCCATATCCTTTGATGCAATCTTGTGGAGCAGATGTTTCAGTGCTGATTAGATTGGAATCCTTTGAGTGTTTCCATGGAGATGTGACCCACCCAACTGTAGGTGATAACTCTAATGAGATAATTTCCATGGAGGCATGGCCCTACCCATCCAGTGAGGGCATTGATTACTGGAGCAGTATATAAGCTCAGGCAGAAGAAGCAATCTTGCTACAGCCAAGAGAGACACTTTGAAGAATGCACTGAAACTGAGAGAGGAGCTTTAGCTTACAGAGACATTTTGGAGATGGCCTCTGAAAGCAGACTTTGCTCCTGAGAAGCTGAAAGAGGACAAATGCCCCAAGAGCAACTAAGAGTGACATTTTTGAGGAGCTGAAGCCTAGAGAGGAATGTCCAGGGAGAAAACCATTTTGAAACCAGAACTCCAGAGCAGGCGCCAACCATGTGCCTTCCCAGCTAACAGAGGTTTTCTGGACACCATTGGCCATCCTCCAGTAAAGGTACACGATTGTTGATGACTTACCTTGGACAATGTATGCCCTTAAGACTGTAACTTTGCAACCAAATAAACCCCTTTTGTAAAAGCCAATCCATTTCTGATGTTTTGCATTCCAGCAGCATTAGCAAAGCCAGAACAGATTTTGGTACCAGAGAAGTGGGGTGCTGCTGAGTTTGCAAATAGCAAACATGTTGGAATGGTTTTTTTAAATGGATAAGGGGAAGATTCTGAAAGAATTGTGAGGAGCTTGGTAGAAAAGGCCTAAACTGCTTTGAAGAGACTGTTTGTGGAAACGTGGACTCTAAAGATACTTCTGATGAGGGCTTGAGCAGAAATGATGAATGTGTTGCAAACTTGAAGGAAGGCAATCCTTGTTTTAAAGTGGCAGAGAATTTGGCAAAATTGAGTCCTGGTGTAGATGAAAGGCAGAATTTGAAAGTGATGACCCAGAATATTCAGCTGATGAGATCTCCAAGCAAAATATAGAAGAAGTAGCCTGGCTTCTACTTGCAGCTTATAGTAAAATGCGACAAGACAGAGATAAACTTAGAACTGAACTCTTAGGTTCAAGAAACCAGAAACTGATAGTTTGGAAAATTCCAGGCTTCCAGGAAGTGGAACTCCAGAAGCTACAGCCCAACATGAGGATTTAACCAAACTTGGAACCTGACCACCATTTCAGTACAAGCCAAGATTGGAGATGGAGTTATCCAGAAAGGATTTGTGGAAAGTCCTATTATCTGATGGCTTTGACCCCTGTGTGCTTTATGCAAAGCCAACAGAATTTTTGCAAGATCTTTATAGACAGAGACGCTGCCAGTCTGGACTGGAGGGAATAGACAAGGAACAAATAGAAGGAAAAATTTCTTCAAAGACAGAGCCATGGAGGTTGAGGTCTGGAGTCAAGAGGCCTTGGGCTGGGAGAGCAGAGTGGCCCACATGCATGGAAAGGGTGAGTTTGTGCTAGAGGTCAAGAGTGGGCCTTCTGCCTCAATGCTCAGGAAATGTTCTGCCACCACAGGCCCCAAAGAGGGTGGAACACATTACCAGGGAATTGGGAAGAGCCTGGCTGCCAGCCCACTGTTCTGAAGGAGTTGAGCGTGTACCCCGGAGATGGAAGGGAATCTGGGTGCTGCCCCAATGTTTGAGGAGGGTGGAGCTGAGAACCATATCATGTGTGGATATGTTGGAGAACTCACCCCGACATTTGGAGAGGAAAGGGCTGCTGAAAAGACCCTTAGGAAGTGTTAGACTCCCACTTTCTCAAGCCCCAAGGATTCAATGTCATTCTGTAAATGATGCTCAGACTTTGAAATCTAATGGAGTTTGTCCTACAGGTTTTAGGAACTATTTTGGTTCTGTTAACCCTGTTTTCCTTACTGTTTCTCCTTATGGCAGTGGGAATGTTTATCCTATGAATGTCCCTCCTTTGTATATTGGAAGCACGTAACTTGTTCTAAGTTCAAGACCCACAGCGAAAGAAGAATTTTGCTTTAGGAAACGCCATGCTTGTAACTGATTTTGATGGGATCTTATAATTACCTATTGTTACTGAAATGATTAAAGTTTTTGTGATATTGTGATGTGATGAATGTATTTTGCATTTGGAAAGAATGTGTTTTTCTGGGGTCCAGGAGGTGGAATGTGCCAGTTTGAATGTATTATGTCCCCCAGAAAAAGCCATATTCTTTGATGCAATCTTGTGGGGCAGACATTCTAGTGCTGATCAGATTGGAATCTTTTGAGTGTTTTCATGGAGATATGACCCACCCAACTGTAGGGGAAAACTCTGATGAGATAATTTCCATGGAGGCATGGCCCCACCCATTCAGTGAGGGCATTGATTACTGGAGCAGTGTATAAGCTCAAGCAGAAGGAGCAATTTTGCTACAGCCAAGAGAGACACTTTGAAGAATGCACTGGAACTGAGAGAGGAGCTTTAGCTTACAGAGACATTTTGGAGATGACCTTTGAAAGCAGACTTTGCTCCAGAGAAGCTAAGAGAGGACAAACACCCCAAGAGCAACTAAGAGTGACATTTTTGAGGAGCTGAAGCCTAGAGAGGAATGTCCTGGGAGAAAGCCATTTTGAAACCAGAACTCTGGAGCAGACGCTGACCATGTGCCTTCCCAGGTAACAGAGGTTTACTGGACACCATTGGCCATCCTCCAGTGAAGGTACCTGACTGTTGATGACTTACCTTAGACACTTTATGGCCTTAAGACTGTAACTTTGCAACCAAATAAACCCCTTTTGTAACAACCAATCCATTTCTGGTGTTTTGCATTCCAGCAGCATTAGCAAAACTAGAAAAATAATGTCCTTAAGTTTCATCCACGTTATTATATGATCCATGTCTTTGTTATGTCTTACATCTGCATAAAATTCCATCATGTGTTTATACCACAGTTGTTTATCCACTCCTCTGCTGATGAACATTTGGGATGTTTCCATCTCTTGGCAATTGTAAATAATGCTGCAACAAACATCAGTTTACAAATGTCCATTTGTGTCTTAAGTTTCAGTTCCTCTGAGTATGTAACTAGCAATGGAAGAGCTGGGTCATATGGCAAATCTGTACTTAGCTTCCTGAGAAAGCTTCACACTGTCTTCCAGAGTGGTTGCACCATTCTGCATTCCCACCAATGAATAAGTGTACCTCTTTCTCCACATCCTCTCCAGCACTTGTAATTTTCTGTTTCTTAGATAATGGTCATTCTGGCAGGAATGAGATGATATCTCATCATGGTTTTGATTTGCATTTCCCTAATAGCCAGTGAAGTTGAGCATTTTTTCATGTTTTTGAGACATTTGTATTTCCTCTTCAGAAAGGTGTCTGTCCATATCTTTTGCCCATTTTTTACTTGGATTGTTTGTTTTCTCTTTTGAGTTGTAGGATCCCTTTATATATTGGGAATATTACACCCTTACCTGTTATGTAGTTTCTAAATATCATCTCCCATTGTGTAGGTCAACTTTTTACTTTTCTAACAAAGTCTTTTGATGTACAAAAGTGTTTAATTTTGAGGAGATCCCATTTCTCTGTTTGTTCTTTGGTTGCTAGCACCTTGGGTGAGAGGTCTAAGAAACCACCTCCTATCACAAGACATTTAAGATATTGCCCTACATTTTCTTCTTAGAGTCTTATGTTCTTAGTGCCAATGTTTAGGTCTTTGATCCATTTTGAGTTAATTTTTGTATAAGGTGTGAGATAGGCATCCTCTTTCATTCTTTTGGAAATGAATATCCAGTTCTCCAAACACCATTTATTGAAGAGCCTGCTCTGTCCCAGTTGCTTTGGCTTGACTGCCTTATGAAAGATCAGTTGTCTATAGGTGCAAGGGTCTACTTCTAAACATTCAATTCAGTTCCATTGGTCAGTATATCTGTTGTTATGCCAGTACAATGCTGTTTGGAGCACTGTAGCTTTGTAACATATTTCAGAGTTAGGTAGTGTGAGCTCTCCCAATTTGTTCCTCTTTCTCAAGATATTTTTGGTTATTCAGGGCACCTTGCCCCTCCAAATGAATTTGGTTATTGGTTTTTCTATTTCTGTAAAGTAAGTTGTTGGGAATATAATTTGTATTGCTTTGAACCTATAAATATTTTTAGGTAAAATTGCCATCTTAACTATATTAAGTCTTCCAATCCATGAACATGATATGTTCTTCCATTTTTTAGGTCCTGTTTGTTTTCTTTTAGCAGTTTCTTGTACTTTTCTGTGTGAAGGTCTTTTGTGTCCTTGGTTAAGTTTATTCCTAAATACTTGATTCTTTTGGTTGCTATTGTAAATGGGATTTTTTTCTTGATTTCCTCCTCTTGTTGCACATTCCTTGTGTAAAGGAACACTACAGAGTTTTGCATGTTGATCTTGTAGCCTGCCATTTTGCTGTATTCACTGACTAGTACTAGTAGCTTTTCTAGATTTTCTGCATATAGAATCATGTCATCCTCAAATAGTGAAAGTTTTACTTCTTCCTCTCCAATTTGGATGACTTTTACTTCTTTTTCTTGCCTAGTTGCTCTAGGTAGCACTTCCAGCACAATGTTGAATAACAATGGTGACAGTGGGCATCCCTGTCTTGATCCTGATCTTAAAGGGAAAGCTTTCAGTCTCTCTCCATTGAGTATGATGTTAGCTGTGGGTTTTTCATATATAGCCTTTATCATATTGAAAAAGTTCCCTTCTATTCCTGTCCTTTGAAGTGTTTTCATCAGGAAAGGATGTTGAATTTTGTCAAATGACTTTTCTGCATCTATTGAGATGATCATGTGGTTCTCCTTCTTTGATTTATTGATATGGTGTATTACATTAGTTGATTTTCTTGTGTTGAACCAGCCTTCATAACTGGAATAAATCCCACCTGGTCATGGTGTATAATTTAATGTGCTGCTGAATTCAATTTGCAAGTATTTTGTTGAGGATTTTTGTGTCTATATTCATTAAAGGGATTGGTCTATAATTTTCTTTTTCTGTAATATCTTTGATTTTGGTATTAGGTTGATGTTGGCTTCATAGAATGAGTTAGGTAGCTTTCCTTTTTCTTCAATTTTTTTGAAGAGTTTGAGCAGTACTGGTACTAATTCTTTCTTGAATGCTTTGTAGAATTCACATTTGAAGCCATCTGGTTCTGGGCTTTTCCTTTTGGGCAGCTTTTTGATGACTGACTCAATCTCTTTACTTGTGATTCATTTGTTGAAGTCATCTATTTCTTCTTGAGTCAATGTTGGTTGTTTATGCTTTTATAGGTATTTATCCATTTCATCTATGTTTTCTAGTTTATTAGCATATAAGTGCTCATAGTATCTTCTCATTATCTCCCTAATTTCTGCAGGGTCAGTAGTTATGTTCCCTTTGCTATTACTGATTGCATTTATTTGCATCCTCTCTCTCTCTCTCTCTCTCTCTCTCTCTCTCTCTCTCTCTCTCTCGCGCTCTCTCTCTCTCTCTCCCTCTCTCTCTCCCTCTCTCTCTCTCTCTTTTGTTAGCCTAGCCAGTGGTCCATCAATTTTATTGATTTTCTCAAAGAACCAACTTCTGGTTTTGTTGATTCTCTCTATTGTTTTCCTGTTCTCAGTTGCATTTATTTCTGCTCCAATCTTTGTTATTTCTTCCCTTCATTTGCTTTGGGGTTAGTTTGCTCTTCTTTCTCTAATTCCTCCAGGTGAACAGTTAATTCTTCAATTTTTGCTCTCTCTCCTCTTTTAATATAGGCATTTAGGGCAATAAATTTCCCTCTCAGCACTGCTTTTGCAGCATCCTATAAGTTTTGATATGTTCTGTTTTCACTGTCATTTGTCTTGAGGTATTTACTAATTTCTTTTGTAATTTCTTCCTTTACCCACTGGTTTTCTAAGAGGGTGTTGTTTAGCCTCTGTATGTTTGTGAATTTTATGACCTTCTGCCTTTTATTCATTTCCAACTTCAGTCCATTATGGTCTGAAAAAGTGTTCTGTATAATATCAATATTTTTAAATTTGTTGAGACTTGCTTTGTGACCCAACATGCGGTCTATCCTAGAGAATGTTCCATGAACATTTGAGAAAAAAAAGTGTATCCTGCTGTTGTTGAATGTAGTGTTCTATAAATGTCTGTCAAGTCTAATTAATTTATGGTCAATTGATTTCAACAAGGCTCCCAAGTCAACTCAACAGGGAAAGATCAGTCTCTTCAATAAACGGTATTGAGAGAAACATGTATCCATATCCAAAAGAATGAAATGGACCCCTGTCTCACACTCTATACAAAAATTCAGGCAAAATGGATCAAGGACCTAAATATAAGAAGCAGTACTGAAAACTCCTACATTCTGGTTTGCTAAAGCTTCCGTAAATGCAATATACCAGAAATGGATTGGCTTTTACAATGGGGGTTTAATAGGTTGCAAATTCAGAGTTCTAAGGCCATAAATGTGTCAAAACTAAGGCATTAACAAGAGGATACCTTCCTTGAAGAAAGGTCAGTGGTGTCTGGAACACCTCTGTCAGCTGGCAGGTCCCTGAGCTGGCATATCTTGGTCCTTTGCCTTTGAGTTGCAATGCTTACAGCTTCTGATTCCAGTGGCTTTCTCTTACAGCATCTGTGGGTTCTCACTTTGCTTCTCTGGTGCAAACTCTGGGGTTCATCTTTTAGCATCTCCAAACATCTTTCTGTCTGCATCTCCAAGCATCTGGATTTGTATTGGCTCTGAGTTCTCTTTCAACTGAGCTCTCTTAAGGACTCCAGTCAACAAATAAGGCTTACCTTGAATTGTCAAGGTCATGCCTCCATGGAAACAATCTAATCAACACCCACAATGGGTCTGCCCCCAGAAGAGTGAATTAAAAGAACAGTCTTTTATGGGGTACATAACAGATTCAAACTAGCACATCCAAAAACAAAATGTAGGACAAAATCTTCAAAATATAGTTATAAGGGACAGTTCTTAAACCTTACACCTTAAGAAAAAACACTAAAGAAAAAAAATAGATAAATGGGGCTTCCTTAAAATTGAACACTTCTGTGCTTCAGAAGACCTAGACAAAAGGGTGAAAAGGCAACTGCCTCAATGGGAAAAATATTTGGCAACCATACATCTGACAAGGATTTTATATCTAGACCATATAAAGAAATCCTACAACTCAACAAAGACAAGCCAATTAAAAATGAAGAAAAGATATCAACTGACATTTTTCAAAAAGGAAATACAGATGGCTGTTTCAGTTTCCTAAACCTGCCAAAATGCAATATACTGGAAATGCATTGGGTTTTAACAATGGAGATTTATTAAGTTACCATTCTAAGGCCATGGAAATGTCCAAATTTAGGCACCAGAAAGAGGATACCTTCTCTGAAGAAAAGCTGTTTGCATCCAAGTTTCCTCTGTCAGAAAGCAAGGCATATGGACAGCATCTACTGGTCACTCACTCCCATGTTTCATTACTTTCAGCTTCTGATTCCAGTAGCTTAATACCTGAGCACCTGTAGGTTTTTGCTTAGTACCTCCAGGGTGTTTCTCTCTCTAAATTCTCTCCAACTGCCTCTGGCTTTTATTCTTTCATTTATAAAGGACTCCAGTAAAGGATTAAGACCTAACTTGAATGAGTTGTGTCACAGTTCAATTGAAACAACCTAATCAGAAGGCCACATCCACAAAAGGCCTGCCCCACAAGGATGGATTAAAAGAACATGGCATTTTGTTAAGTACATTACCCCTTCAAACCAGCACAGATAGCTGAAAATGACATAAAAAGATGTTCAGCCTCACTAGCAATTAGGGAAATGCAAATCAAAATCACAAGAAAGTATCATTTCACACCTACTATAATGGCCACTATTAAAGAAACAGGAAAATTGAACTGTGGGAGAGGATGTGGAAAAACAGGGATGCATTCACTGCTGAGGGGGGATTTAAAATGGTACAGCTGCTATGTAGAACTGTTTGATGGTTTCTCAGAAAGCTAAGTATAGAGTTGCCTTATGACCCAGCAATCCCACTACTTGGTATGTACCCAGATGATCAGAAAGAAGGGATGTTAACAGACATTTGAAGACTAATGTTCATAGTGGCATTATTCACATTTGCCAAAACATGGAAACAACCTAACTGTCCATCAACAGATGAAAGGATAAACAAAATGCATTATATACATAAGGTGGAATGTTATTCAGTAGTAAGAAGAGTAAAGTCTTGAAGCACATGACAACATGGATGAACCTTGAGGACACTATATTAAGTGAAATAAGTGACACAAAAGGACAATTTTATGCTATCACTAACATGAACTAATTATAATAGTTATACTCATAGATGTAATATCTAGAATATAGGCTACCAAGAGATAGAATAAGGCTAGAGAATGGGGAACAGTTGCTTAATCTGTTCACAATTTTTAACTAGGTCAAACTTAAATTTTTGGAAATGAATAGAAGTAACAGTAGCATGTTATTCTGAGAATAACTCACAGTTTTGAAGGGTGGGTGAATGTGGTGGAAAGTGGAAGTTTAGAATTATGTGTGTTACCAGAAGGAACACTGGAGCTAAAACATGGGAATGTATAATACACAGAATCTTGTGGTGGATGGTGGCTATGATTAACTGGACAAATATTAAAAAGTTCTTTCTTAAACTAGAAGAAATGTACACTATTACAAGGAGTTAACAGTAGAGTTCTACATGGGAAAAAAAGGAACCTATTGCAAACTATGGACTACAGTTAACAGTAATATCTTAATATTTGTTCATCCACAGTAACAAAGGTTCCACAACCATACTAGGGGTCAATAATAGGGGGGACAAATTGTATGGGATGTTTTGGGGTTTTCTTTTGTTTTTTTTTTTTTTGAAGTAATGAAAATGTTCTAAAATTGATTGTAGTCATGAATGCACAACTATATGATGAAACGATGAGTCATTCATTAAATATTTTGGTTGGATTATAAGGTATGTGTATATATGTCAACAAAACTGTGTTAAAATTAACCCAACTGCATGCAGTTTGAAAGAGATTCACCTTAAATTCAAAGACACAATTAGGTTGAATGTGAAAGGATGGAACAAAATATGGCATGCAAACAGTACCCAAAGAGAGCTTGGGGAGCTGTACTGATATCAGATAAAATAGATTTTATGTTGAAAATGGTTTGAGGCAAACCAGTAATTATGTACTGATAAAGGCATCAATCCTTTATAATGATTAAAGACATTTATTACCTCACAACACAGCCCTAAAATATATGAAGCAAATATTAACAGTATTGAAGGGAGATACAGATTTTCTACATAAAAAGGAGACCTCAATCGGCCACTTTCAAAATGGATAGAACATCTAGACAAAAGAACAAAAGAAATAGAAGACTTGAACAACAACCTAAACCAACTAAACATACCAGATATACAGAGAACACTTCTCCCAACAGGAGAAGAATACACATCCTTAGCAAGTACACATAGATCATAAAACAAGTCTCAAAATATTCAAAAGTACTGAAAATACATACAATTTATTTTCTCCAACCATGAAGGAATGAAGCTAGATATGATGGCAATTCTTACTTATGACTGCTGAAATTATCAGGTCTCTTTTTAAGACCTTCAACTGACTGGATGAGACTTTGCTCATTGTTGAAGGTAAGGTCCTTAGTTGATTGGAGATTTAACCAGAGATGCAATCAACTTACTGAAGATTCAAAATCCATAAGGTACCCTCACAGTAACAGAAAGGCCAGTCCTTGTTTGACCAAACAACTGGTAACCATAACAAAGTCAAGGTGACATGTGAACATTACCATAACACCCAGCAATCCCACTTCTAGGAGTGTACCCAAAAAATTTGAAAGCAGTCAAAAAGATATATGGATATCAATGTTCATATCAGCATTATTCACAATTTCCAAAACATGGAAGTAACCAAAGTGACCATCAACCAATGAAGGGATGAATAAAATGTGGTATATACAGACAATGGAATATTACTGAGCCATGAAAAGGAATGAGGTTCTGAAACATACAACAATATGGATAAATCTTGAAGAAATCATGTTGATGAAATAAGCCAGACACAAAAGGATAAATATTGTATGATCTCAATGTTATGAAGTAATTAGAATAAGAAAGTTCATAGATTTAGAAACTAGATTATATGCTATCAGGCCAGGGTGTGGGAATAGAACAGGGAGCTAATGCTTAAATTTTACAGAATTTCTAATTGGGGTGATGGAAAGGTTTTGGTAATAGGTGGTGGTGATGGTAGCACAATGTTATGAACATAATTATAGCATTGAATTATGTGTTTGAATATTGTTAAAGGGGTAAATTTTAGGTTATATATACATTACTAGACTAAAAATTGAAAAAAAAAATCCACAATGGACTGTGGAACACAAACAGTAAATCCCAATGTAAACCAAAGACTATAGGTAATAGCTCAATTATGATAAAATTCTTTCATAAATTGTAACAAATGTTCCATACTAATGCAAGTTGTTAATGTCATATGACATTTCCTATATAGAGAAAATCCTGAAGAATCTACAAGAAAGCTCATGGAGCTAAGAAACACACTGAGCAAAGAGACAGGTAAAAGATCTATATGCAACAATCACTAGGTTTTCCATACCCTAGCAATGAACAGTCCAAAAATAAAATCAGGAAAAATATTCATTAACAACAGCAACTAGAAGAATACCTAGGAATAAATGTAACCATGGATGTAAAGGAATTTGTACGTGGAAAACTACAAAGCATTACTGAAATAAACTGTAAAAGGTCTAAATAAATGGAAAGATATTCCATGTTCATGGATTTGAAGACTTAACATCATTAAGATGGCAATACTACACAAAGTCATTTACTAATTCAATGCAATACCAATCATGATTGAACAGCATTCTTTGAAGAAATGGAAAAGCTAACCATCAAGTTCATATGCAAGGGCAAGGGACTCCAGACACCCAAAATTACTTTGAGAAAGAAGATGATAGTATATTCACACACCCCAGTTTCAAAACTTATTACAAAGCAATATTAATCAAAACATTGTGGTACTGGAAGAAGGACAGACATATGGACTAATGAAATAGAATTGAGAATGCAGGAAAAAAGACCCACATATCTATGCACAATTGATTTTTTTACACGGGTACATCAATGGGGAAGGAATATTCTCTTCAACAAATGGTGCCAGGAAAACTGGTCATTCATGTGCAAAAGTAAAAAGTGTACCCTTCTTAATACAATATACAAAAATTAATTCAAAATTGATCAATGATCTAAATATAAGAGCTATAGATATAAAACTCTTAGAAGAAAATATAAGGAAATTGTTTGAGTAACTTGTTTTAGGTAATGGATTCTTCAAATTTACAAAGAAAGAATATACAACAAAAGAAAAAATAGAGAAATGGAGCTTCATGAAAATTGGTAACTTTAGTGTGTCAAGGTACACTATCAAGAAAATGGAAAGGCAACCTACAAAATGGCAGAAAATATTCAAAACCACATAATTGATAAGGATTTATTATCCAGAATATAAAAGAATTCCTGCACCTCACAAAAAGCAAAATAACCCAATTAAAAATCAGCCAAGGATCTGAATAGATATTACTGTAAAGAAAATATGCAAATGTCCAATGAGAACAGGAAAATATACTTATACATCATTATCCATTAGGGAATTGCAAATCAAACCACAATTAGATACCACTTCACTCCCAATAAAATGACAATTTTTTAATGGAAAATGATCAGTGTGTGTGAGGATGCAGAGAAGTAAGAACCGTAGTACATTGTGAGTGGGAATGTAAAACGGGACAAACTCTATGGAAGACATTTGGATGGTTCCTGAAATATTGAACACAGAATTATTGTATGACCTGGCAATTCCACTTCTAGTTATATATCTAAAGAATTCAAAGTGTGGATTTGAACAGATATTTGTAAATCAATATTCACAGCAACATTATACAATTGCCCAAAGATGGAAATAAACAAATGTCTACAAAATGATGAATGGATTAAAAAACTGTAGTGCCTATAAACAAAGGAATATTATTCAGACACAAAAGCAATGAATTTAAGATTATGGTAAAACATGGAGTAACTGTGGACACACCACAGTGAGTTAAGTCAGACACAAAAGGGCAAATACATGAAATAACTAGAATGTGAAAACTATACACACAGTAGAGTACAATTTACTAGGGTCAGGAGTGGGGGCGGAGTGAAGGCATAATAACTACAGGGTTTCCTGTTGGGGATGTTCAACAACTTTGATAATGAACAGTGGTGAGTATAGCAAAACATTCTGAATATGATTAACCCCACTGAATTGTATGCTTGGGAATGGGTGTGATGGAAAGTTTAGGTTGCATAGTTTACACAATTTAAAAAATAAAGGAGACTAAAGAGACCATGCCGATTAAATTCAATACCTAATCCTAGACTGAATCTATTATTAGAGGAGAAAATACCCAAATGTTCATTGTTGGGAAAAGTGAAGAAATTGGAATACAGAGTCTAAGCTTTTAATCCATGTAAAATTTCTTGAACCTGATAACTATATTTAAGACAAATGAATACACCTGCTTCTAGAAATATACATGGAGGAATTAAATCTTCAAGGACTATTAAGTGCATAACCTATTGAAGAATATTTAGAAGATAGATAGACAGACAGACAGACAGACAGAGGCAAACAGGTAGTGAGAGGGAGGATAACAGAGAGGGGAAGAGGGGAAGAGAAAGAGAATATAATGCAACAAGATGGAAAAATGTGAAAAGCTGGCAAATCTGGGTATCTGAACACTGAGTTCCCTGCACAAGTTTTGTAATGTTCTTTCAACTGTCCTATAAATTTGAAATTATTTCAAAGTAAACATTTTTAAAAAAAAATATGGTGACTTGGGACTAGACAAGTCTCCCAGGAATGAGCTGGCTCTGGCATTCAGGGATTGAGAATGCTTTCTTGACAAAAAGCGGGGAAAGAAAGGTAACGAAATAAGGTTTCAGTGGATAAAAGATCTCAAATAGAGTTCAGGGGCTATCCTAGAGGTTATTCTTATATATGCCCCAGCTAGATGCTCCAAACGGCCACAGTAAGCCAAGTCCAAATCAACAGCAGTACTGAAAATACCAAATACCTGGGTCCCTATCTGAGACTCTATAAAAGTTTCACTCACTAAGTTTATTTATTTATTTATTTTTCTGGCTCCAAAGATCCTTTACTGAGATCCCCTTAAAACATTTCTGTCCTGAATTCAAATAAATTTCAATTCATTTGACAGGGTGATGGGCTGATCTGTATAAAGGCTTCATGGTGGTGAAAACAATGCCCACCTTCAATGGTCTCAGAACAGGTTCCTGACTAATGCAAGTGTGAATATTCTGAAGGCCTCTCTCCCATCTTCTTCAGGGTTTGATTGAGCTCCTTGAATTTATGGATCTGATGGATGAAGAAATCCCCACAGCACCTGGTGATCCTTGCCTGCAATGTGGATTACATCCTTATTGATGTAGAAGTCAACCTCAGAGGCTGACTGAAATCCACCATCTAAAGCAGAGATGCTGCTGGTACACACAGGTTCTTCATTTTGTGCTTGAAGACAAGAAGCTGGATACAGAATTCCTGCTCTTTGAGGTCCAGGAAGTCAGCCAGCATGGCCATGGGCATGGTGGTGTAGAGCTTGAAGAAGCTGCAGATGGTTGAGAGCTGGACCTGCTGCTGCACGTCATCAGAAAACAACTTTAGCTGCTGCAGGAAAGACTCCTTATGGTAGTTGAGGTGCACATTATCATAGTTGGGCATCAAACAGGTGACAGGAATTTGGGGCAGGAGTAGCTGAAGAGTTCCTCATAGACCTGTGGGTCACCCTTCTGCATGTGTAGCACCTTGTCCCCATATCTCTCCCACAGCTGGAGGTGAATGCTGTCATTAACATGGATGGGTACATGGTGAGGGCAATGGCCAGCAGCACATGCTTCTGCTCATTCTGTTTGTTATTCATCTCATACTTATATGTAGTCATCTGGAACATGCTCTTCATCCTCTGGATGTAGAAAAGGATGTGGGCAAAGATCCAGATGGCATCTTGGTAGTGACACATCATCAAGTATGCAAAGCTGACATAATAGTATGTGGTGACCTAGCACTTGGGCATGTGGGAATACATGCTCTTCTTGTTCAGTTTAATATTCTCCAGCACCTTGATAGCCTGGTAGTAATCCCCCAATGGGGAATGCAGGTGCAGAAGCCCCTCCAGGCTGAAGTAGACAAGCATCTTGTAGAGGGAGTGCCATCCATTCTCTCCAGCTACACTCTCTGGGTCACCTTCACTTGTATACACCTCCAACTGCTGGTTGATGTTGGATTTGTCTACAAGGGAATGAAGGACATTGAGGATGCTGTGAACATTCCAGATTTTGGTACTGGAACAAAGAAAGTCAATATCTTCCTCCAACTTCTTGGCTGTCTTACAGCAGTACTGACTAAATGATTGAAACTGGTAGATGAACTCATCAATGATATCCCAGAGCCACTGGTTGGGTAGTTCAAGGGTAGCAGAACCATCAGCATTAAGAATATAGTTGAAGAGGTTGCAGTAGTTGTAGTAAGAGTCAAACCTCTGCTCCAAGGATGGTCCTCCACTGATTTTGGCATATATATGCCTGTAGTATACTTTGTACAAAATCATGAAAACAGCATCATTGCCAACCTGCGGAACACTGGCTTCAGCCTCAGGCCAAGGGGTATTCTTAAAGAATCTTTCAGTCAGTTTGTTTCAGCTGTTCTCACAGATGTCCTGGATCTCATACACCTTCTGATCAATGACACCACTGGAGACCCTACTGGCCTGTAGCTCATAAATTTCTGGTCAATAAAATCTGAGATGGCTTTTGGAAATACTGGATGAAATTTTTTATCACTTCAGGGATCACCTGATAGTTCTGCTGTTCATACTGATATTCATAAACCAGGTCCTGCTTTGATCTCCTGTGTGCATATCACAGTCACCCTGGTAAGCATATGGATCATTAGCAGCCTCAGACTCATAATCATCAGTGAGATAGGACATGGCAGCAGAATTTGTGAACACCACTGGAGAGAGCAAAAAGAGATACTGGTGCCTGCATTATACTAAGTTTATTTTTAAAGAAACTTAAATCCTCCAGAGTGATTCTATGCCAGATAAATCCCAAAACCCAGAGGCAATAGCCTCTTCAAGAACATCAACCTGATGCATCCCCCTTCCGCATAATGTCAACACCACTTTTTCATATGAACAAGTTAGTATGGTCACTCCCCAGATATTCCTGAAGATTGAGAAAGGGATCAAAAGAGAGGGAGGGGAAGCAGCAGACAAGATAGTATTTAGCAAAGGATAAGGAACACTGAATCTTTAAATAATTTCTTTCTTAGATTCTAGGGTATTAGAATTGCTAGAGGGAAATAACAGACATGGTGTGACTGTAACCCATAACATTCTTCAAAATTTGATCTATAGGTACTTGTCAAATTGTGTTTTGAAAGATACCACCTTTCTCTATATATGTTATATTTCACAATATGGAAATGACTGAAACTGTAGAACTGTAACCCATCATATTCTTTGAAATTTTCTCTATTACAACTTGTTAAATCCTCCTTGGAAAGTTATCATTTTTCTGTATATGTATACTATACTTCACAACAAAAAAGAAGGCAGGCAGTGAAGTCCACAAGTAATTCCTGAGGACACAATAAACTTTTAAATTTAATCTATATTATTAAAACTGATGCCCTCCTGCAATCATTTTAGATCTAGGCCATCAAAAATATCAGTAATTGGAGCATGCTCTACAACATTTGCCAATTCCCTGGTATTAACAGGCCCAGCATGGCTCATGTTACCACCCCGAGGAAAGGGATCTCACCTTTATACAGCAGTAAAGGGCAGGAAGAGTATCCATTACCTCTGTTTTCTAAAAATGAGGTGAAGGGCAGGATAAAGTTGTCCCCACCCACCCTGGACCCTGGTTCTGGGAACCACTCCTGAGGCCTTGGCCATTCCCATCCCCCCCAACAAAGTAATAAAAGATGCCCAATGTAATTAATAATCAGGAAATGAAAGTTAAAATATCAACATGTCTTTGTAAAATGATTTTTATTCTGGTAACATATATGCAACAAAATAGGTCCCATTTTCACCATTTTCAAGTTAAACAATGAAAGAGAAAATGTTTCATAAGATTCATGAAGTCTCCTAATCTTAACCTTCACCAATGATTTTTCCTTACAGTGCAGGGAAGGGGGAGGGATTCAAATTTTGGAGACAGGCTCCCTATTGTCTACTCCAGAAAGTAATGTTCTGGAGTTGTTTATATTAGAGGAGGGATCCCATCATTTTACACTTACTTCCTTATGTTTGTGTCTTTCCCACTAGACTCTAAATTCCAGATTACAGGAAAATTCTTTACTGGCCACTGAATTCCAAGGAGAAGAGAGTAAGGGTAGTAGCACTGCACACAGTGTACAGAAAAATACCCACTTGAAGTAACTGATGTTATTAATGAAAGCAGAAATCCAGGTCAGACAGCCTTACATAATGATTAAGAACTTAGATTTCAACCCAGCATAACCCATAACTGTCACACAAACATCCCCCCACCATTAAGTACAGACTCCCCTGAACTCATCTGCATGAAGAGCAGCAAGAATTCTCCAAATTTTAGAGCTATTTACTGGTCAAAAAGAATGGAACAATTAGACTAAAGGAAACAATAATTCAGAATAACCCAGATTAGTGAACACAAAAAGGCCCACTATTCCAACACTCCCAGTCAAAATCCAGTCTTCAGTACATCTAGTTCAATGATGCCTGAATATACTTGATTCACATATATGTATGAAAACCTTGAACACACAGACAAGGTTTGCTGCTAAATAAGTAATAATCCACTCTCCAGGGGGAGGAGGACAAGCCTTGGTTTGTGGCATTTGACAATATATGTGGTGTATCTAATCCCACCAGAGACCATTTCAAGCTAGCAACCTGACATCACTAAACACAGATCTGGGAAGAGATATACACCACTCCTGCCCCAAGTTCATTTGATCCAGCTTCAGTGAACCTCAAACCCTTTTATAGGCACATGTGCATAGAATCCACTTGCACTCTGAGTATGAAACTTTTACTTTTTCCCAAAATATATCCACAAAACCATACTACAAATCACAAGAACATACAGCCCCTTATATATCTGGAAAACAGACACATACAACTTACACATACTCAAACCACTTCTTCCTAACTAAGGGAAAATGCTACATACAGTAAAATTCATACTTGCACACATATAACCATACACAACACACAAACATTGTGTCTATTTACAAGCATATACAGCTAATACACTACTGGTACATATACACAGAAAACCTCTACACAAACACAGTCTCTCTAACACTTTCAGGTAAAGAGTTATCTCATCCACCACACCATCATGAACCTGCACACAATTGCCCAGCTACAGAGTACACACAAACTAGTATACACCACAAAGACACAGAGAATTATCTGCAGTCTGTCATAGATAAGGACACAGGAAATATCTTCCAAGTCCCAAATCATACACTTGACAAACTCCCACAACTCCAAATGCTCCTACCTAATCTTATCACATGCTTCCATTACATACAAATACAATTATCCCACATCCCTGTATAAACACACAAACCAAACTTTCATGAGATACATGAATACTCATCCCCAGAATGCATACTAATGACTTCCTACTACAAAATCCAAATACACAATCTGTGAGAATTGGATTAAGTTTAGCTTTCACACAGAGTGGGGGCAGCTAAGGGGAATAGCAGAGGGTCAAGAAACCAAGCTGTAATCAGTGGCCAGTCCTCTTGTTTATCTGCCCACTCTCCTTGCAAGGTGGAGACTCAGGGGTAGAGGTTCCTAAAATAGCTTCATAAGTTGTTACCAAACTAGCTCAGACTGGCTCTGCAGTTAAAGAACAAAGGAAAGAGGGGTGGAGACTTCTTTCAATTGTTCTTTGTTTCAATGTTTCAAGTTTGCATGGGAGATTTTTTTCAAATGTTTCCAATTTGTGCAGGCTTCATGTTTCAAATTTGTACAGGCTAGTTAGGCCAGTTGAATAGAATGTAACCAGCCACTGGAGAAACAGGGGAGGGATTTGCGTGTTAGGCATAGGGAATAAATAGTGCTGGGTCTATTGTTCTATGCACCAACCTCCCACATTTTGGTTGTGCACCTGTTGTAAGATTGTGAATAAATTATTTTCTTCTCCACAATTGGGTAAGCATTTATTTCTTTTTAGGAATAGTGCTTTTTTCTCACACAGTCCTAGAAAATGTACACCCTGAATACACACATCAATGAAATTCAGACACAATTCCATGCCTCAAATACACTCAATTACACAAAACACTAAAGATATGCAAATATATCCACCAATACATATCCAGCCCCACATCACTTAAGTATATGGATAGAGAATCACACAACCCCCATGCCACAGAATCACTAAATCTGAACATTATGACACCCCACCAGCCCAGTAAAAGTCATACACCTACCTTTGAATACCAAAATATGAAGATACACTTCTGAAAATCAATAAAAGAAACATACAAGGCCATTCAATGTGCTCTGAAAACACTCAAATGAGCCCCCACCCACACATTTCCCAAATATTCAGAACAAAGGAATCCTACACCCAAACTAATATGTACAGTCACGTTCCTTACATGACCTGGATGCACATGTGGTTATTGCTTGCAATCCCCTGGTGACACACACACAAGTCCCCATCATTCATGGGGACAAAACCACACATATGTGAAATGACCAGGGTGTCCTGAACCCCACCCTGAACCCAGGCTCTGGAATCCTCTCCTGAGGACTCCACCTCTGGGGTCAGTGGCACCCCACCTGCCTGCACTTTTCCACATCACCTGGAGCCTGGGAAGTAGCAAGAGGAAGGGACTCCTCAGCATGAGGGTCTGCTTCACAGACAGGCCAGCTTTCACAGAGCAGCTGTAGTAGCATCTCCCTGGTGTACTCATGCCAGCACCCAAGGCAGGGCCCTAGTCAGAGGCAAACCAGGATCCCAGCAAGGAGGAGTCTGGCCATTCCCTGCTCATGTCCCCTTAACCACAACAGCACTTTCCCATTGGCCCCAATCCTGACCCTGTCCTTGACCCCCATCCCAGCATGAAAACCCTGACCCTACCCTTGACCAGGCCCTGACAGTGCCAGATCTCTGCCTCTGGCCCAGGTTCTCCTTGTGCTCCCTGACCTTTCCTGATCCCACCCCATGAACCCCCTTTAGCTAGATGTCTGATCCCATCAGAGCCCGAGCCCTGCACCCAAGCCTTGACCACTCAGGTCACCACTTCTGAACACACCCCCAGCCCAGCCCAAATCTGCTTCTTCACCCACCTGGGCCCAGCACTAGATCCCACCCCCAAAACAATCAAATGCTCCCAGAATTAATGAAAAAACCTAAACCACATGAAGAAAAATGGGAAAGTGTTTGGAAAATAATTCATGGGAGAGAGAATTTAGAAGAGTCCATTAGTAATAAAAGATGCTTAAGGTAATTAATAATCTGGAAATTAAAGTTAAAATATCAATATGTCTTCATAATATGATTTATATTCTGGTAACATATATGCAACTCAATAGGTCCTGTTGTCACCACTTTCAAGTTAAGCAATCAAAATGAAAATATTTCATAAGATTCATGGTCTCCTAATCTTACCTTCACCAATGATTTTTCCTAAGCATGCAGGGAAGGGGGAGGGATTCAGATTTCAGAGACAGGCTCCCTATTGTCTACTCCAGAAATTAATGTTCTGAATTTATTAGAGGTGATATCCCATCATTTTACACTTACTTCCTTATGTTTGAGTCTTCCTCACTAGACTATAAACTCCAGAGTATAGGAATATTACTTTATTGGCCACTGAGGCCCAGGGAGAAGGGAGTAAGGGTAGCAGCACTGCACACACTGTATAGGGAAATATCCATTTAAAGTTACTGTTGTTATTAATAAAGCAGAAACCAAGGGGACACAGCCTTACTGAATGGTTAAGAACTTACACTTCAACCCAAGTTAACCCATGATGCCATGGCCACACAAGTGCTACATGAATTTCCACATAACACCTGCTTAGGTACAGACACCCCTGAATCATCTCCCTGAAGAGCAGAAAGAATTCTCCAAACTTTAACACTATTTACTGGACAAAAAGACTGGAACAATTAGACTAAAGGACAGCAATAATTCAAATAACCCAGGAATCATAAACACAAAAAGGCTCAACATTTGCAAATACCCACTAAAAATCCAGTCTTCAGTACACCTAGTTCAATGATGCCTGAATATACTTGATTTGCAAATATGTCTGAACACTTTGAACACACACATGAGGTTTGCTGCAAAATGAGTAATAACCACTCTCCAGGGGGAGGACGACAAGCCTTGGTTTGTGGCTTTTGACAATGTGTGTGGTGTATCTACTCCCACCAAAGCCAATTTGAAGCTAGCAACCTGACATCACTAAACACAGAGTTGGGAAGAGATATGCACAACTCACTGTCCCAAGTTCATTCCATCCAGCCTCAGTGAACCTCAACCCTTTTTAAGGAATATCTACATATAATCCACTTCCTCTTTGAATATGAACCTTTTACTTTTGTCCAAACCATATCAACAAAACCATACTACAAACCACAAGAACACAAAGCCCCTTATGTATCTAGAAAACAGACACATACAACTTACATATATTCAAACTACTTCTTTCCAACTAAGGGAAAATGCTACACACAGTAAAATTCCTACATACACACCTATAACTGTACACAACAGGCACACATTATGCCCATTTGCAAGCATGTACAGCCAACACACTACTGCTACATATACACAGAAAACCTCTACACAAACACAGTCTCTCTAACACTTTCAAGTAAAGAGTTATCTCACCCACCACACCATCATGAACCTGCACACAACCACACAGCTCTAGAGTACACACAAACTAGTATATGCTACAAAGACACAAAGAAATAACTCCAGTCTACCATAGAGGAGTACACAGGAAATCTCTGCCAGGTCCCAAATCATACACTGACAAAGTCCCACAAGTCCAAATACTCCTACATAATCATATCACATGCTTCCATTACATACAAATACAATTATCCCACATCCCTGTATAAACACACAAGCCAAACTTCTGTGAGATACATGAGTACTCATCCCTAAGAATTCATATTAATGACTTCCTACTACAAAATCCAAATACACGGTTGTAGAAAATGTATACCCTGAATACACACATCAATGAAATTCAAACACAATTCCACCTGTCTCAAATACACTCAATTACACAAAACACTAAAAATATGCAAATATATCCACCAATACATATCCAGCCCCACATCGCTTAAGTATATGGAAATAGAATCACACAAACCCCATGCCATAGAACCCTTAAACCTAAGCATATATTGTACCCCACCAACCCAGTAAAGTCATTCAGCTGCCCTTAAATACCAAAATAGGTAGATGCATTTCTAAAAATCAAAAAAGTGACATACAAGGCCATTCAATTTGCCCTGAAAACACTAGAATGAGCCCCCACCCACACATTTCCCAAACATTCCCAACACAGGAATCCTACAGCCAAATTAATACATAGAGGCACATTCCCTAACATGACCTGGATGCACATGCAGTTGTTACTTGTAACCCCTTGGTGACACACACACAAGTCCCCAACATTCAGGGGGACAAAAATCACATGCATGTGAAATGACCAGGTCATCCCCCCCACCATGAACATGGGCCCTGGGATCCACTCCCAAGTCCTCCACTCCTGGAGTCAGTGGCAACCTGCCCGCCCTTTCCCCCCTCACCCGGAGCCTGAGCAGTGGCAGGAAGAAGGGACTCATTGGCACAAGTCTCTGCTCCACAGATGGGCTTCCTCTTGCAGAGCAGTGGTAGCAGTGTCTACCCAATGTACTCAGGCCAGTGCCCAAGGCAGGGCCCTGGTCAGAGGAAACCCAGGACACCCAGTGAGGGAAGGGTCCATCAATACCCTGCCCACACACTTTAACCATGCCTGTGCTTTCCCTTTGGCCCCAATCCTGACCCCCACCTTGACCACCATTTCAACATGAAAACCCTGACCCTGCCTTTGACCAGGCCCTGACTGTGCCAGATCTCTGCCTCTGGCCCAGGCACTCCTCATGCTCCCTAAACCTTCCCGATCCTGCCCCCTGAACCCCTCTTAGCTAGGCACCTGGTCCCACAGGATGTCTGAGCCCTGAACCCAAGCCTTGACCACTCAGGTCACCACTTCTGAACACCCCCAGCCCAGCCCAAATCTGCTTCCTCACCCCACCCTGGGCCCAGTGCTGGATCCTGCCCCAAAACAATCAAGTGCTCCCAAGAATTAATGAAAAAACCTAAACCACATGAAGCAAAATGGGAATGAGTTTGGAAAACAGTTCATGGAAGACAGAATTTGAAAAGGTCGATTAGTAATAAAAGATGATCAAGGTAATTACTAATCTGGAAATAAAAGTTAAAATATCAATATATCTTTGTAATATGATTTTTATTCTGGTAAGATATATGTATCTCAATAGGACCCACTGTCACCACTTTCAAGATAAATGATCAAAATGAAAATATTTCATAAGATTCGTGAAGTCTCCTAATCTTACCTTCACCAATGATTTTTCCTTAGAGTATGGGGAAGGTGGAGGGATTCAAATTTCAGAGACAGGCTCCCTATTGTCTACTCTGGAAAGTAATGTTCTGAATTTGTTTATATTAGAGGTGAGATCCCATTGTTTTACACTTACTTCCTTATGTTTGTGTCTTCCTCATTACAATATAAACCCCAGATTATAGGAACATTACTTTATTGACCAGACACCTAGTGAGAAAAGAGTGAGGGTAGTAGACTGCACACAGTCCACAGGTAAATATCCATTTAAAGTTACTGTTGTTATTAATGAAAGCAGAAATCAAGGGCACACAGGCCTTACTTAATGATTAAGAACATACACTTCAACCCAAGATAACACATGATGACAGGGGCACACGACTGCTACATGAACTTCCACACCTCTCCCCCTTACATACAGGCCCCCTGAACTCATTATGTGAAGAGCAGCAAGAATATTCCAAACTTTAATGCTATTTACTAGTCAAAAAGAATGAAACAATTAGACTAAAGGACAACAATAATTAAGAATAACCCAGGATTAATGAACACAGAAAGGCCCCCCATTCCCAAACACCCACTCAAAATCCAGTCTTCCATACACATAGTTCAATGATGCCTGAATATACTTGATTCACTCATTTAGCAGCAATCCTTGAACACAAACACAAGGTTTGCTGCTAAATGAGTAATATTCCACTCTCCAGGGGGAGGAGGACAAGCCTTGGTTTGTGGCACCTGACAATATGTATGGTGTATCTAATCCCACCAGGGCCAATTTCAAGCTGGCAATCTGATAGCAATCAATGCAGAGCTAGGAAGAAATATGCACCACTCACTGTTCATGTTCATTCAATCCAGCTTCAGTGAACCTCAACCACTTTTACAGGGACATGTGAATATAATCCACTTGTGCTCTGAGTATGAACATCTTACTCTTGCCAAAAATACATCAGCAAACCATACTCCAAATCACAAGAACACACAGCCCTTATATATCAGGAAAACAGACACATACAACTTACACATACTCAAATCACTTCTTTCCAACTAAGGGAAAATGCTACACACAATAAAATTCCTGCATGCACACCTGTAACTATACACAACAGGCACACATTATGCCCATTTGCAAGCATGTACAGCCAACACACTACTGCTACATATACACAGAAAACCTCTACACAAACACAGTCTCTCTAACACTTTCAAGTAAAGAGTTATTTCATCCACCACACCATAATGAATCTGCACACAACCACCCAGGTCTAGAGTACACACAAACTAGTATATGCTACAAAGACACAAAGAAATCTCTCCAGTCTACCATAGAGGAGTACACAGGAAATCTCATCCAAGTCCCCAATCATCACAGACAAACTCCCACAAGTCCAAATACTCCTACATAATCATATCATATACTTCCATTACATACAAATACAATTATCCCACATCCCTTTATAACCACACAAACCAAACTTCCCTCAGATACATGAATACTCATCTCCCAGAATGCATACTAACAACTCCCTACTACAAAATCCAAATACGCAATCCTAGAAAATGTACATACAAATGCCTGTGCATCCTGAATACACATATCAATGAAATTCAAATGCAATTCCACCAGCCTCAAATGTACTCAATTACACAACACACTAAAAATATGCAAATATATCCACCAATACATATCCAGCCCTGCATCACTTAAGTATACGGAAATAGAATCACACAAACCCCATACCACCAAATCCTTAAATCTGAGCATATAGGACACCCCTCCAACCCGGTAAAAGTCATACAGCTACCCTCAAATGCCAAAATATGTAGAAGCACTTCAGAAAATTAATAAAAGAAACATACATGGCCATCCAATGTGCTCTGGAAACATTCAAATGAGCCCCACCCACACATTTCCCAAATATTCACAAAATATTCTACACACAAACTAATACATAATGGCACATTCCCTAACATGATCTGGGTGCACACGCATTTATCATTTACAACGTCTCAGTGATGCGCACTCAAGTCCCCAGCATTCAGGGAAACAAAACCACATGTATGTGAAATGACCAGGTTGTCCTTCCCCCTACCCTGAACCCGGGCTCTGGGATCCACTCCCTAGGCCTGCACCTCTGGGGTAAGTGACACTCCACCCACCCACCCTTTGCCCCCTCACCAGGAGCCAGGGGTGGCAAGAGGAAGGGACTCATCGGCAAGAGGTTCTGGTCCACACACTGGCTGCCTCTCACAGTGCAGACGTAGCGACATCTCTCAGGTGTGCTCCCCGCTGGCACCCAATGCAGGGCCCCGATTGGACGAAACCAATGATGCCCAGCGAGGGAAGGGTCCTGCCCATGCCCCCCTAACCATGCACTGTTTCCCTTTGGCTCCCCCTTGACCCCACTTTGACCCTGCATCTCAACAAGAAAACCCTAACCCTGACCACGACCAGGCCCTGACCACATCTCTGCCTCTGGGCCAGGCACACCTTATGCTTCCTGACCCTTCCTGATCCCACCTCATGAACCCCCCTTAACTTGGCACCTGGACCCACTGGAGCCTGAGCCCTGAACCCAAGCCTTGACCCCTCAGGTCACCACTTCTGAACAAACTCCCAGCATGGCCCAAATGTGTTTCTTCACCCTGCCCTGTGCCCAGCACTGGATTCCACCCCGAGATAATAAAGTGCTCCCAAGAATGAGTGAAAAAATCTAAAGCATATGAAGAAAAATGGGAATGAGGTTGGAAAATGTCCCCAGAAGAGAGAATTTAGAAAGCTCTATTAAGAATAAAGGTACTCAATGTAATTCATAATCTGGAAATTAAAGTTAAAATATCAATATGTCTTTGTAATATGATTTTTATTCTGGTAACATATAGGCAACTCAATAGATTCCATTGTCACCACTTTCAAGATAAATGATCAAAGTGAAAATATTTTGTAAGATTCCTGAAGTCTCCTAATCTTACCCTCACCAATGATTTTTCCTTAGAGTGCGGGGAACAGGGAGGGATTCAAATTTTGGAGACAGGCTCCCTATTGGCTATTCCAGAAAGTAATGTTCTGAATTTGTTTAAATTAGAGGGGAGTTCCCATTGTTTTACACTTACTTCCTCATTTGGGTATTCCTCATTAGACTATAAACTCCAGATTACAGGAACATTACTTTATTGGAAACTGATGCCCAGGAAGAAGAGAATAAGAGAAGTAGCACTCCACACAGTGTACAGGTAAATACCCATTTAAAGTTACTGCTGTTATTAATGAAAGCAGAAACCAAGGGGACACAATCTTACTTAATGATTAAGAACTTACATTTCAACCCAAGTTAACCCATGATGCCATGGCCACACAAGTGCTACACAATCTTCCTCCACTACACCCCCACTCCCCCTGCTTAGGTACGGACACCCCCGAAATCATCTGCCTGATGAGCTGAAGTGCCCTCCTTCCTGATGCCCAAGGCAGGGCCTCCATTGGGCAACGCCCAGGACCCCCAGCGAGGGGCCATCTGGCTGGGCCCTGCCCTGGCCCCTTCATGGCACCCATGCTTACCCTCTGGCCTTGCACCTGATCCCACACCAGCATGGACTCTGACCTGTCTCTGACCCCACCCCTGACCCCAACATGACCGCATCCTATGTCTGCATCAGGCCAAGCCACTGACTGTGTCCCCTGACCCTTCCTGATCATGCCTCCTGACCCCACCTTAGCTAGGCCTCTGTTCCCACCCCAGCCTGACCCTGACCCTCCAGGTCACCGCCCCTGAATCCACCACAAGTCTGGGCCCACCTGGGGCCTGGTGTAGGATCCCACTCCCAAACAATCAAGGGCTTCCAAGAATTAATGAGTAAAACCTAAACCCCAAGGAGAAAAAGGCATTGTCTCTCTAAATATGCAGTTTTTGGATGGTTCATGTAAATGGAATCACACAATATGTACTCTTTTGCATCGGGCCTCTTTCACTTAGCATAATGTTTCTGAAGTTCATCCATGTTGTAGCCTCTATTTGTATTGTTTTTTTTTCTATTCCAGTGTATAGTTGTACCACATTTTGACTATCTTTTTATCAGTTCATGGATATGTAAATTGTTTGCTGTTTTTGGCTATATGAACAGTGCTGCAATGCACATCTTCATGTGGGCATATATTTTCATTTCTCTTGGGTGGATTGTTACAGTGAAACTACAGGATCATATGATAAGTTTTTGTTTAATGTTTTAAGAAAATGTCAAGCTATTTTCAAAGAGGCAGTATCCTTTTACACTCCCACTGGTGATGTATGAAGATAGACTTTTTCCATGTTCTTGCCAACATTTAGTATTGACCATCTTTTTTATTACAGCTATTCCTTTGGATGCACAGTGGTATCTCATAGGATTACTTTGCATTTTCCTAATGGCTATTGATGTTAAACATGTTTTCATATGCTTATTTGCCATTCCTAGATCTTAGTTAGTGAAGTATCTACTGAAATCTTTTGCCCATTTCAAAAATGGATATTGTTGTTGTTGTTATTGTTGTTAATTGAGTTGAAAAAATTTGTTATGTTTGCTGGATACAAGTTTTTATGATACATGATTTTCAAATATGTCCTCCAAGTCTGTGGCTAGCCTTTTTGTTCATTTCACAATGGCTTTCAAAGAACAAAAGTTTTTAATATTTCTTGGCCATTATTTCTTGTATGGCTCATGCTTTTGATGTCGTATTTAAGAGGCCATGAAAATTTCCTTCCATGTTTTCTGTAATATCTGATGCATACATTTAGGTCTATGATTAATCCTTACCTAATTTTTGCCTTTTTTTTCATTTTGTTTTATTATGTTTTTTGCTTGTGGATATACATTTGCTCCAGCACCATTTTTTGAAGAACAAGCACACACACACTAACACTAACACAACACTAGACTTTTCCCAACTGAATTATCTGGGGACCTTTGTTAAAAAATCAATTGGTGGGAGAAAACCTAAGATGGTGGCTAGGTGAGACATGGCAAAAAAACACCTCCATGAAAAAATACTAGATAAAAACCAAAAAGTGACCCAGAACACCACTGCCAGTGATGCACCAGCTGGACAAGGTCTGCTAAATCCACAGGGAACATGCATTTGGTGAAACCAGGAGCCTGCATTCTGAAATGAGTGAGTGAGTTGGATGAAAGTCCCACGGCCATGCCGCAGTGTGGGGAAATGGTGGGCTGGTGTTTGGAGATGGACTAGTTCTTGAAAAAAAAAAGCCTGGGTGTGGCTGCAGATACGACGGGGAGAGCCACACAGTGAAGCACAGCGGGAGTGGGCCGGGCTAACACCTTGGTGTCTGGAATGGAGGATACCCCCTCCCACACCCATTGCTGATTGTCTTGAGACCAGAGGAGCAGAGGGGAGCCAAAAGGAGAAAAAAATTGCATTCCTTGCAGCCATCTCCCCAGTGGGCAGGGGACACTCCTGCCTGGGGACAGACCCACAGCCCAGAGCCACACCAAGAAACCCAGTGTGATGGGGAATCTTTCCCGTAGCACTACACACAAGCCACAATATCAGCCATGGACAGTGGCCTTTAATACACCCATGACTGATTGTCCCAGAGCTGGGAGGGTGGAGCTGTGCAAAAAGGGGGAAGTTAACACATCCCATTCAACCACCTTTGAAGCAGGCGGGGAGTGCCCCTGCATAGCCCAGGGGCCCAGGGCTCCCCTGGCAGGCTGGCATGCACTAGTGATGTGGTGTGGCCCTCCCTCAGCAGAGGTCCTAGAAGAGCACAGCTGGGAAGGGGGAACCACTTGGAAATCCCAGGGACCCTACGCAAATACCAAGGACTTGTGGGTCAGCAGCAGAGACAATTGGTGGAAAGACTGAAATGAAGGCTTGGGCTCTGGCAACAGCCTTAAATCTCCAGGAACACCTGGGAGGTTTGATTATTAAAGCTGCCCTGCCTGCCTAACCACACAGACACATGCCCCACATTCAGGGCAGACAACACCAGCAACACACCCAAACTTGGTGCACCAATTGGACCCCACAAGAATCAGACCCCCACACACCACAAAGACAAAGTGGGGGAGAACTGACTTGAGGGGAATAAGTGACTCACGGCCGCCATCTGATGGTTAGTTAGAGAAAGTGTATGGCACCAAGCTGCAGTTCTGTCAAATTAGGGATCAAGTAAAGCAAATGCCAAGAGGCCAAAAACAACAGAAAATCTTAAAGCATATGATAAAACCAGGTGATACGGAGAACTCAAACAAAAACACCCAAATCAAAAGATCAGAAGACACACAGTACTCGGCACAATTAATCAAAGAAATACAGACAGGCAACAAGAGCATGGCTCAGGATATAAAGGACATGAAGAAGAGAATGGCACAGGATATAAAGGACATAAAGACCCTAGAAGAGCATAAAGCAGAAATTGCAAGAGTAAATAAAAAAACATAAGATCTTAGGGAAATAAAAGAAACTGTTGGCCAAATTCTAAAGACTCTGGATACTCATAATACAAGATTAGAGGAAGGTGAACAACAACTCAGCCTCCTCGAGGACCACAGAACAGAAAATGAAAGAACAAAAGAAAGAATGGGGAAAAAAATTGAAAAAATCAAAAGGGATCTCTGGGATATGATAGATAAAACATCCAAATTTAAGACTCATCGGTGTCCCAGAAGTGGAAGAGAAGGGTAAAGGTCTAGAAAGAGTATTGAAAGAAATTGTTGGGGAAAACTTCCCAAACCTTCTACACAATATAAATACACAAAACACCAATACACAGTGAACTCCAAAGAGAATAAATCCAGATAAACCCACTCCAAGTCATATTCTGATCAGACTGTCAAATACTGAAGAAAAGGAGCAAGTTCTGAAAGCAGCAAAAGAAAAGCAATTCACCACATACAAAGGAAACAACATAAGGCTAAGTAGTGACTACTCGGTGGCCACCATGGAGGTGAGAAGGCAGTGGCATGACATATTTAAAACTCCAAGGGTGAAAAATTTCCAACCAAGAATACTTTATCCAGCAAAACTCTCCTTCAAATTTGAGGGAGAGCTTTAATTTTTCACAGACAAACAAATGCTGAGAGAGTTTGCTAATAAAAGACCTGCCCTACTTCAGATACTAAAGGGAGCCCTAACAACAGAGAAAAAAAGCTGAGGGACTTCACCACCAGTAGATCAGTCCTATAAGAAATGCTAAAGGGAGCTGAGCAGGCTGAAAGGAAGGGACACTAAACAATTGACTGAAACTACATGAAGAAATAAAGATTACCAGTAAAGATCACATGGTAAATATAAATACCAGTACTACTGTATTTTTGATTTGTAACTCCACTATTTACTTCCTACAGGATCTAAAATGCATGGACTGTGATGATAAATCAGTGGTTTTGGACTCAATGTAAAATATGTAATTTTTGACAAGAACTACATAAAAGTGGGGGAATGAGGGAGTATAGGAACATAGTTTATGTGTCATATTGAAGTTAAATTGGTATCAAAGAAAAACAAGATTGTCATAGATTTAAGATGTTAAATTTAAGCCCCATGGTAAACACAAAGAAAGTATCAGAGAATATGACCGTAGAGATGAAAAGTAGAGTATGTGTTATGAGAAGTGGGGGAAGGGGCTATGGGGAGTTAAATGAGTGTAGGGTTTCTGTTTGGGGTGAAGGGAAACTTCTAGAAAGGGATAGTGGGAAGGTGATAGCATTGCAACATTCTAAATGTGATTAATCCCACTAATCGAATGCTAGGGAGGGGTTGGAATGGGAAGATTTAGGCTGTATATATGTTTCCACAATTGAAAAAAAAAAAAAAAAAAAGACAGCCTAAATAGATGACAATTAAATGCCAAGGATGATCCTGGATGGGATCTGAGGATGGAGGAAGGAGGCTCAAAGGGACACAGATGGGACATAAGGAAAAAAAAAAAAGGAATTATAGAATGTAAGCTTTGTATGAAGGTTGAATTTCTTTAACTTCTTAGCTGCGTTTAATGGGATTGCATAAAAGAATGTTCTTGTTCATGGGAAATGTATATGTGAATTATATTATTTTTTCAAGGATGTGTGCGGGTAGCTCTCATATGTTCAGAAGACAGAGCAACAGATGATGGATGATAAGGAGGGAAAGAGTAAGGGAGGGAGGGAAAGAAAGAAACAAACGGTGGTGTGACAGGATGTTAAAGGTGGTGGATTGGGGTATTGGGGGAGGGGGGTTGGGATATGCTGGAGTTCTATGTATGGGGTTTGTACTGTTTTTGCAACTGTTCCTGTAAGTTTGAATTTATCTCAAAATAAAATTTCTTATAAAAAAATCTAAAAAAAAATCAATTGGAAATAGAATTTAAGGATATTTCTGGACTTTCTATTCTGTTCCATTAATATCTGCCAAGCGTGTGCCAGTATCCCAATGTCTAGATTATCATGGCATATTATAAATTTTGGAATCAAGTAGCATATGTCCTCCAACTTTGTCATTTTTCAAAACTGTACAGGCTATTCTTTGCATTTCCATATAAATTTTAGGACCATCTTAACAGTTTCTATCAAAAGAAGAAGGCTTCTGATATTTTGATAGGGACTGCATTGAAATTATAGACCAATTTGAGGGGAATTTCCATCTTGATAATATCAGATTTTTCAATCCATGAAAATCCAAATGGACATCTACAAGCAGAAAACAACATGAGCATGGAATATTTCTCCATTTATTTACATCTTCTTTAATTTCCATCAGGAATGGTTAGTGGTTTCAGCATACAGTTCTTGTATTTCTTTTATTAAATTTATTTCCAAGTATTTTATTCTTTTTCATGCTATGGTGAATGAAATTGTCTTCTGAATTTCCATTTCATTGTTTTGCTAGAATATAGAAATTGAAAATCATTGATTTTTACGTACAAATACGGTTTCCTATTACCTTGTTCGACTTGTAATCAATCCCAGTCTTTTTGTTTGTTTAGGTGGGTTCCTTGGGATTTTCTATAGTAGGATCATGTCCTCTGCCAATAGAGCAGTTTTACTTCTTCCATTCCAAGTTGGATGACTTGGATTTCTCCTTTCCTTCCTCCCGTGTGCCCTTCTTCCTTCCTTCCTCTCTTTCTCTTTGCTTTCTTCTCTTCTCTTTCTCTCTCCCCGTCCCCTTCCTCTCTCCCTCCCTCCCTCCCTCTATTGCTTCCTTCCTTCTTTTCACTTCCTCCTTCCCTCCTTCTCCTTTTGTTTTTCTTTCATTTCTCTTTCTTTCTCACATCCTCCCTTCCTTCCCTCCTCCTTGCTTCCTCCATTCCTTCTTGCGCCCTTCTTCCTTCTTTCTTTCCTTTCTTATTTTAGTTTCACTTCTTTTCTTCCCTTTATTCTTTATTTTCCTTTTGTATTTCTTGGCCTTACAACAGTGACTATAACCTCTAAAACAATATCAAAGAAAAGTGCTAAAAGCAGAAATTCTTAACTTACTCACTGTGAGTTTTCATAGATGTTCTGTAACAGTTTGAGGAAGTTCCATTCTATTCCTTGAGAGATTTTTTTTCGTTAATTGTGAATCGGTGTTGGATTTTTTCAAATATTTTCTTTTTTTATTTCATATTTTTTATTGATGGCATTTATCCCATGGTTTAACATGTTAATTATACTATAATAAATATGGCTTTAATATTAAATTTTTCCTTATTATCCAAAGTCACCATAGTCCATTTCAGTAAATATAAAAATACATGCTTAATACTTTGTACAATACTCATTTTTTGTCCAAACCAAACTGGATCAGAAAAGCCAATAAATTCACTTTAAGAACCCCCAATTTTTTTAAAGGTTTCCAAATGGATTTAGTCAACTTTGAATAATGTGGTTTACATAACAAAATCTGAGACAGACCAAACAAATAACAAAAAAATTTCTAACACAAAATTAAAATTTCAAGTTCACAGATTTATGTTATCCAAAAAAGTACAGAATCAAAATTGTATTTATACAAGTTTCATAATAAAACAATGAAAAAGGCAAGACAGGTGATAGTCACAAGAATGAAATTGTAGAAATAGCATAAAATTAGTAAATGGAGAACTAGATAGATCTAACAAGTCCTTAGCATGGAACAGTCTTTAATCAGGCTTTCTCTATCAGAAAATTTTAGTGCGCAGTACACCCAACTCACTCACTTCACACATACATAGCAGAAACTCAGCATACAAATCATCCATTTCAACATCTTCTAATCTATACTGAATTCCTCAGACATAATTACAGTTTCCAAAAATGCATACCAATGCATATTAGTGGTGCAGATGAAGAGGGTCTATATACAGCCATTTGGGTGTGGGCTCTATTCTGGGGACAGCCAGACCAGACCAAATCAGTGAATGATTTGCTGGATCATAAAATAATTTTGCTAAAGAATCAGTCATTGATCTAACTATAGATTTAAGTGGTTGGGGTGGGGTTAGGGGATTTCCATAAAGAAAGAGCATATCAGAAAATCCCAAAATTAAAGATGTCCTTAGGCAGATCTGACTTCAGATAACCCAGCACACAGTACAATCCAGTATCTGAAATCAGGGCACCAGCTGTTGTTAATAAAACTGTTGTGTATAACAACATTGTGACCATTATTTCCCACGTCTAACAGCAATCTTTATCATGTGACCAGAAGCTGAAGTTCCTGAAGAAGAAATGTATTTTTTCAATTTGACTGAAATTAGGAGTTGTTCCAGAGCCAAATGCACACTAACTAGACTGCTGTTCCAACACAGGAGGCTGGTTACTGCTTGACACTGTGCCAAAAGTAAGTGGTTGTGCAGGCCGAGAACCAGTTGAGAATAATGCTATTGAAGATATACACCAAAAGCCTGGGGATTAGGCTGGCTGGCACCAAATGCTGGACTGGCAGTTGTTGTTGAAGGTCCAGTGCCAAATACAAAGGAGGATCCTGCAGTGCTAGATGTGGTTGTAGCTCCAAAGTTGAAACCAGAGGTTGAAGTATTACTCATGGCTCCTGAACCTAAGACAAACAGCTGTACCAGTGCTAGAGGTGGTTGCTTCTTTGCTGTCTTGACAAAATAGCAAAGACTGAGATGTGCTGGATTCAGCAGTTACCAAAGGCAGAGCTGCTCACAGGATTGCTGGTCTGTCCAAACACAAAAGTGGCCACAGGTTAATTGGAGGAAGGGGTGGAATTACCAAATATGCCACTACCTGCTGAAGTGGCTTGTGTACTTAAACCAGAGGAACTGTTGTTCAAGAAATTGAAAACTGGCTTTGTTATTCCTTGATCAGCTGTAGTACTGGTTTGAGCTCCAAAAACAAAAGTGGCCTTTGTTGACTTTTCAGATTCCTTCTCAGATGGTTTTGCCATATTGAAACTAAATGTTGACTTTTAAGAACTCTCATCTTTGCTATGCTTTGAATTCCCAAAGGAAAACACTGGCTGACACTTTTTCTCTTCATTATCAGTTTTCTTCCCAAACACAAGAGAAGTAGAAGTGACAGGCTCTTGCTGTATCTCCTATGTCCTTTCCCAAAGCAAACACTGAGGCAGGTGGCAGAGAGGGAGACTCCATATTGCCAAAAGTGAACCCTCCTTTGGCTGTAGGCATTTCCTCCATTTTTGTTTCTGATGTCTCACATGTGAAAGGAGCCACTGAAACACTTTTGGCTTCTATGGTTCCAACGCTGAAGCTGCTCTTGGTCTCAGAGGTCACTACAGTATTAGCAGCATCTGGATCATGGTTAATAACACCTGTGCCAAAGCTAACACCTGCAGATGAAGCTTTCGGGAGATTCTCTTTCATTTTCTGCTGCCCAACATTAGACACCCCAAATTGAAATGGAGCTAAAGGGGTTGGATTGCTTAAGCTAAAAGAAAGTCCAAACTTCATCCAGTTTCTTCTTATGGCTTGTACTATTCACTGCAATGATATCTTGAGCTGAAGTACTTATAATTGGTTCTGAATCTTTTTTCATTTTTTCAGGTTTAGAATCAGATGAAACTCCAAACTTAAAATCTCCTATGGATTTAGAAAATTGGAGGTTTCCATTCACAGCATTTATGGACCAAGAATCTGATGACACACCAATTTTGAAGCCTCCCTGATCTCCAAATTTAAAGTTTCCAGCATTTGTTAAAGTCTGAGAGGGCCCAGAAGAGGGTGATGGGTTTCCAAATTTGAAAGATGCTGCTACTGGGTTTGAAGATGAGGAAGAGGTGCCAAAGCCTTTAAACTCAGATTTTGTGCCTGTTGTGCCTGGCTTTGCACTTTCACATGCTGCACATTTGGCAGAATCTGCTCTATTCTGTACCAGGCATACTTCACAGCCCCAGCTTCCCTTGGGATTCTTCAACTTCTCCAATCCTAGATTGCTTCCAGAAGAAAGACAGACAGATATAGTGCTTCTACTTGAAGCAGGTACTGAGCTCTCTGTTTTCTCGGACATACGGGACATGCATTTATTGTCTTCTGCATTATTAGAAATGCAGCATATTGGACACTCCCAAGATCCTATTGACATTTTGAACTCATCTACAAATGCTAAGTTATCTGTGGTCACAGTGCAGCTAGAAGATGAAGCAGTCATAGTTATGGCACTTTGTGAAACCACTGGCAATATAAGGACCACTTGACACCAGTTCCAGGTTTGGCTGTTTCGCAAGTTATACATTTTATTGCTTCAGGTTTATTTCACACTAAACAGGTATCACAATTCCAAGTTCCTACTTCTGGTTTAAATTTGTCTCCAAAGCCTGTCCCTGATGCAGAAACAGTTGGTTTGCCATTTTTACTTGGTGTCCCAATTCCAGTCTGTTTAACAGTATCTTTTGGTGGCTTGACAGGCTATGCACTTATCATCAGTAACTTTGTTCTGGAATAGACATACATCACACTGCCTTGATGATCTATCTTTTAAACTTTCCTCAAGTCCAATTACACTACTGGAAACACTACTTACAGCTGCTCTTGAATAAACCATGGGGCTTGTCATGGTAGGCTGAGCAGCAAAAGCAAGGTTTTCAGAACATCTAGGATTCTTCCTTCTCTCAGAGTTTTTGCAGGTCTAGAACAGCCATTATCATCTTCATCCAGCTTCTTTTTATGGCTTGTACTATTCACTGCAGTGATATCTTGAGCTGAAGTACTTATAATTGGTTCTGAAGTACTGCTGGTGTTGGGCAGTTCTGCTGTTTTGGCAACAGGCACACTAAATGTAAATCCAATAGATGATAGAGGTAGTACATCTACCTCAGTAGATTTTACAATGGGAGAAGAAAATCTAAACATGGGTCTTCCAGTACTGCTCAGAATGGTCATTTGCACCTTATTTGTTAATGATTGTGAAGGACTAATGGGTGATGGGAAGGAAGTTGTGATCACAGAGGAGCTAAAACTGAAGGCAGGCAGTGAAGAATTGGTGATTTGTAGAGAGATTTTTGATAATACTGGCACTTCCATTTCCTCCTCCACTGGTAGTTTAGAGGCAATGAAGTGTGTTCTCTCTCATCTAATTTTGCTGCCTCTCCTACCTACTCCAGAAGATAATCCATTGGGTGCAGGCAGACTGAAATTTGGATATGGAAAACCACAATCTTGTCCTCTATTTTGTCCTGCTGTCACATTATTTTCATATCAAGTACTGTGCTTTATAATTATTCTTTGATAACTCTTCCTCAACTCATGAAATGGGGTCAGAGATGGTTTAAAATAAATATTTTGATTTGTTGCTACGGAAACTGGCTTTGGGGTCATGAGTCTCTGAACAGGGGGATACTGAGAGTCCACCTTATCACTTCTGGCCCAAAAATCTGTGACATCTATCCAACTCCTATCAAGAGGAGAATGCACAGAAGAAACAACAGAAGGAATTCTTTTTGCATCCACTAGAGGGCTTGACATCTCTAAAGACTGTAATATTCACTGAGCTGCTGAAGTAGTCACACCATAGGATTGTGCATTGAATTGCTTAGCTTTCCTCTGTCTTCTCACTGGTGCCTGATAAGGTGTACTTTGTATTTTAGGCTGTCTTACAGAAGCTGCTGCACCACCATATGTTGTGTCTCCAGGATAAAAAGGAGAATTTCCAAGCTGATTTGTTTTCAAGATCAAAGAATTCCCAAGTGAAGGGGAAAGTGTTCCAAAGGGAGACAAGTTGAATACTGGTGTTTTTGAGCTGGTGGCAGTGTGCTGAGTGAATAAGAATGCTCAGCCTCTGGGGACCACAGAGGTGATACTTTGAAAGTATCTTTGAAGTATTCTTTGAAACAGCTACAGCTTTATCAGAAGCTCTTGAAGAAAAACCACTAGTAGTTGAGATGTTATCATCATCATGCTGAGAGGTGGAGTCTATAATTTCCTTTACAAGGGAAAATCCAGAACTGCCAATTGGGAATGCTGATGATGTAGACAGCTGACAGTGCAATGCAGGGGATTCCAATGTGGAGAAATTCAGGTGGCTCTAATGAAGAGAAGGCCTGGTTAATTCATCTGCATAATTTGAAGCAGTGCTAGTTGTTGAGGGGGTCTTCTATATTATTGACTGTTGGCTGATGAGTGATCCTCCCAATATTATTATTATAGCTCTCCTCACTGACATTCATGAGATGGTCATCTTCTCTATTTTCCTGCCAATGTGGTACCTGCTTTGTGTCTGTTGAGCAGCTGCATATATCTTCATTCTTATTGAAATATCTCTGTAGCCATCCTGGCACAATATTCTTAACAGATTCTATAACCCTGCTAAGAATGCACTACTGGTGCTGCCATCCCTGCAAGTAGGGCTTAATTAGCCTCTGGTGGCAATGCCTAGTCCAGGTCTTGCTGCCAACCCCCATTCCTGCAGCTCCAGAGGCCATGGCAGAGGCTCCACCACTTCCCACACTGGAGTGGGTAAAGGGGGTGGGAGAGGCAGTGGCCTTAGAGCCCCCACCTGTCCCAATGTCTGCCCTCACTGCCCAAACAGTGGGGCACAGACACAGCAGGGACCCCGAGGTTGCAAGGAGGAGAGGAGTTAGGATGCCCGCTAGGGGAATGGGCAATGGTGGCAGCAACAGAGACTGAGGAGCTGACTGTTCCAGCAGCCTCCCACAGATTCCACCTCGGTGTATGTCGTGGTCTCCATGGAGATCTCTCATGGAGGAGAATGCCAATGGCTCCAGCATTGCTGAGGCCCAGCTCGAACCCAGGTGGTCACATTAGCCATCGCTGCTGCAGCTGAGGCCACAGGCGCTGCCAGCCCACCCCTCCCCTCTATGCACAGCACCCGCCCCACTGCCACCATCCTCCCTGCAGTCGCTGTCCCTACCAAGGCCGCCGCCACGGTTGCGAGCCCGAAAGTCATCAGTACTCAGGTCCAAGGGCTGTGCATCGTCAGCTGTGACTGGGTTGTCAATTTTTTTTGTTTTTTTTAAATTGATATATATTCACATACCATACAGTCATCCAAACTGTTCACAGTATCATCATATAATTGTGCATTCATCACCACAATCAATTTTTGAACATTTTCAATACTCCAAAAAAAGAGAATAAAAAGAAAAGTAAAAACACCCAAAACATCCCATATCCCCCATTCGCCTTATTATTCATTTGCTTTTAGTCCACATTTTTCTACTCATCAGTCCATACACAGGATAAAGGGCGTGTGAGCCACAAGGTTTTCACATTCACATGGTCACACTGCTTAAGCAATATAGTTATACAGTCATCTTCAAGAATTAAGGCTACTGGATTGCATTTCAGCAGTGTCAAGTACTTCCCTCCAGCTGTTCCATCCAGTTCAACAAAAACCAGAAAGGCATATCTATATAATGCATAGGAAAACCTCTAGAATAACTTCCCAACTCCACCTGAAATCTTTCAGACACCAAAACCTTACCTTGCCCCACTTCTCTTCCCCACCCTGGTAAAAAGTCCCCCTCAATCTGACAATGCCAGCTCCAGGCTCATCTTTGGGAGCCATGTACCATGAAGCCAGGGAGACCCACAACCCAAGGACTCATGCTCTATGCAGGTTTGGGGATCCACTGTACCAAACTCCATTGACCCCTACCTTGGCAAGTGGACCACAGTGATGATTTGGGTCTCCTGGAATTAGTGTCATTTCAAACCCAGTTTCCTATAATCCCCCAAAGTGTGATTATTTCCTTTAACACATTGCACATTCACCATGGTAAAGGCCATAGGCCCTTTGGGAGAAAGACCACCAGTATAAATTTTAACAGTATATTGGGGTACTTCCTCAAGGAGTGCATCCTTCACTTCATTCAAAGGTTTCTGGCTCTGTAAATGAGCTCAAATCTGGGAATTTATTGAGGAATCATGAATCTCTGTTTTGGTGATCCAAGTTAGACTTCTATTCTCTTGACCAAGAACCCTTCCTCTTAAATAGATCATTTAAGAATTTAGTAGATACTCATCTACTAAATTTAGTAGATACCTATCTACTTATCTTCTAGAGGTGTCATGAAAAACTAGCCAATGAGAACTAGAGTTCTCTGTGTATCAGACAATTCTGATGACTGCTTTGAATTCTGTTGCCTATTACAGTAATCACACCCAACTTGTCCTTGATGATTAAGTACTGTCATTTGGCACCTGTCTTCCCAGGTGTGCTGGTTTGAATCTTTTATGTACTCCAGAAAAGATGACATTCTTTTAATCCATTCTTGTTGGGGCAGTCCTATTGTGGGTGGGACCTTTCTGTTAGGTTATTTCAATTGAGATGTTATACAGCCCATTGAAGGTGAGTCTTAATCCTTTACTGGAGTCTTCTGTGAAGAGGATAAAAGACGGTTAAAGCCCAGAGAGTTAGAGAGAGATGCCCCAGGAGAAATAAGCAAGGATTCACAGGGGCTGAGAGAGAGCCATTGAAACCAGAACCCAGGAAAGAAGGACCAGCAGATGTCACCAAGTTTCATCACATGTGTCAGAGGAACCCTGGATGCCATCAACCTTTCTTCAGAGAAGGTATCCTCTTGTTGATGACTTAATTAGTACATTTTCATGGCCTTAGAATTGTAATTTTTAATCTAATAAATCCCCATTGTTAAAAGCCAGCCCATTTCTTATATATTGCATTTTGGGAGCTTTAGCAAACCAAAACAGATTTTAATGCTAGAGAAGTGGGGGGGGGGGGGGTGGCTGCTGCAGTTTGCAAATACCAAAAATGCTGGAATGGCATTATAAATTGATAAGAGGAAAATTCTGGAAGAATTGTGAGATGCTTGACAGAAAAGGCTGAGATTACTTGGAAGAGACTGTTGATAGATATATGGACACTAAGTATACTTCCAATGAGACCTTAGAAATGAATGTGTCATTGCCAACTGGAATAAAGGTGATCCTTGTTTTAAAGTGGCAGAGAATTTGGCAAAATTGAGTACTAGTGTTGGTTGGAAGGCAGAATATGAAAGCAATGAGCTCAGATGTCTAGCTGAGGAAATTTCCAGTGTAAACATGAAAAGTATGGCCTGGAATCTCCTTGCAGCTTACAGTAAAATGTGAGAGAAAAAGAAAAAGCTGAGAACTGAACTCTTGGGTATAATGAAAACAGAAATTGATGGTTTCGGAAAATTATGAGCTTCCAGAAAGTGAGTTCCCAGAGAAAAGAGCCCCATGTGAGGATTTAGTCAGTCAACCATCTTAGTATGAATCAGGATTGGAGATGAAGTTATCCAGAGAGGATTTGTGGAAAGGTTTATTGTCTGATGGTTGAAACCCCTGTGAGCTGCATGCCAAAAGAATGAGTTTTTTGTGAGATCTGTATGAGTGGAGCCTGCCAGGACTAAAGAGGCCAGAAAAAGGATTGATTTAAGGAAAAATGACTTCAAATTTAGAACCAAGGAAGCTAAGTTCTGGAGACAAGAAAACATGAACAGAAGGGGGCATGACACCTTGTCATTCCCCCCTACAAAAGACCAAATATTGCATGACTCTTTTCTTATAAAAAGTCTGGGATAGGCAAACTGATAGAACATAAAGTAGATTAATGGATGCCAATGGCTGAGGTGGGGTTTGGGCAGTGGTGTTTGTGAGATTGGGATGAAATGGGGTGTGACTGACAATAGGTATGGGGTTTCATTTTGAAATGATGAAAATGTTGTATAAATGGTAGAGCTAATGGTTGCACAGCTCTGTGAATATGTTAAAAAACATTAAAATGCATATATTAAATTGGTGAATACTATAATATGTGAATATATTAATTAAGTGGCTGTTTTAAAAATGAACTGAAGCCAATGTTGCAAAATACAAAATTATTTTATTAAAGTGGTTAGTATATTGTATTCTAGTCTATTATTCTGTTTCATAATATTTCATGAATATTAATTGCATTCCATAATAAAATTAAGTACCTATTCAACAGAAAAAATAAAGCATTGGGTTTCACGTCAGGATGTCTTGTGATCTCCAGACAGCCTGATTTTGCCTCAATTCAGAAGCCCCATGTGTGGATTTTGGTAGAAAGAGCACTAAGATAGTATATGATCTAGCTCACCTCCTTTGGTCCTGATGACATTGGTATGGTTCCAGTGTCATAATTTGGTTTTTGCCATTTACACCTTAGAGGGTCTCTTTCTGAATTTGATGAAGAAGGACCCAAAGTTGGTTGGTTCCATGTTAAAAGATTGTAAGAGGTTGGGACAATCTACCATGCCTAATAACTTTATTTATATTCATTAAGAACATTATGATCCTATTATCTTCACCTTTGGGCTTTGTCTCTGTGCCTACCATCAGAGAAGTTTTGAAATCCCCCCTAAATTTATACAAATGCACCAAAATCATGTTCTTTGAAATGAAATAATTCAAAGACATTGCAAGTAATGACTATGGAATGGATGGTGGAATAAGTCCATCAGAAGATTGGGCTGAGACAGGAAAATGAGAGCTCTCATACCTCAGTTTTAATCAATACAGTTTAATAAAATGGGCTCTATGGGATTTCAGGCCTTAGAATTCAGTAAAGTGGCTTATCAAGGCTCCTCTAGATGATCAACTGGGATGTGTTAGGATGGTGGTGATCCTTGACAACCTGCTTGGAGTGAGGGTTCTCTCAAGGCATACGGTGCCCCCAAGTGGGGATATTCCAGTTTCCCTTCTGGCCAATGCAGATCTCCAGCAACGCACTTTATGAGGTTGCAGGAACGTTAGAATGCCCCATTTTCTGGACTTCATATGCAGACACCTGATACAGTCTTCCTCTGGGATGAGCCTTCTTAAGATTTAAGCCCAGTGTAACAGTCTACTGATAACCAGGCCTTGGGCATGAGGAGCCATTTCTCAGTTACTTGGCAACAATTCAGGGAAGGTAGCCTGGCCAAGCCACCAGCAACATACACACAGGGTCATCTCTAAGCACTATACCACACTGTCTGGTTACCTATAACAAGCCATGTAATTCTGAAGAATTACACATGCACACACAAAGAGCCAGACAGATGGAGGGATTCTATGCTGATCACTGGCGAAGTACTGTGTTTTTATTCATGGTGCCAGGTCTTGCTCATATTGTCAGTTAGGGGTTCCATAGGATGCTGCCATTTCCTTGATAGGTTATGTATGTAGTAGTCAAGGATGTGGGCTCCAGTACTAACAACACTTTGGGCCAATCGGGCTGTCCTGAATGTTATTATATAACCTCAACAAAGTCACTTGACATCCCTATGCCCCTGTTTCCTAATATTGAACAACTAGGGAGTATATAGCCAGTATTAAGTATTTGGTATGTATAAGCATCTGTGATGGTTAGGTTCATGTGTCAACTTGGCCAGGTGATGGTACCCAGGTGTCCTGTCAAGCAAGCACTGGCCTAACCTTTACTGCAAGAATATTTGTGGCTGCTTAATAAATCAGAAGGCTGGTTTGCTAAATCATCAGTCAATTGGTTGCAGCTGTGACTGATTATATCCACAAAGGGCATGTCTTCCACAATGAGAGAATGCAATCAGCTGGATTTAATCCAATCAGCTGAAGACTTTCAAGTGAGACAGATAGAGGACCTTCTCTTCTTTGGCTAGCCAGCAAAACATTTCCTAAGAAGTTCATTGAACACTCTCATTGGAGTTGACAGTTCACTGCCTGAGGGGTTCATCAAACACCTTCATTGGAGTTGCCAGTTTGCTGCCTGCCCTATGGAATTTGAACTCATGCATCCACACAGTTGTATAAGACACTTATAAAATCTTTTGTTTAGATATCTCTTGTTGATTCTGTTTCCCAAGAGAACCCTAACTAATACAACTTGGTACCGGGGGTGGTTCTTTTTTTTTTTTTTTCATTTTTATTGAGATAGTTCAGATACCATACAATTATCCAGAGATCCAAAGTGTACAATCACTTGCCCCTGGGTACCCTCATACAGCTGTGCATCCATCACACTTAATTTTTGTTCAATTTTTAGAAACTTTTCATTACTCCAGACAAGAAATAAAGTGAAAGATGAAAAAAGAAAAAAAGAAAAGGAAACTCTAAACCTCCCCTATCCCTAACCAACCCCCCTCAATGTTGACTCCTAGTATTGATATAGTACGCTTGTTACTGTTTATGAAAAAATGTTGAAATACTACTAACTGTAGTATATAGTTTGCAATAGGTATATAGTTCTTCCCTATATGCCCCTCTATTATTAACTTCTAATTGTATTGTCATACATTTGTTCTGGTTCATGAAGTGATTTCTAGTATTTGTACAGTTGATCATGGACATTGCCCACCATAGGATTCAGTTTTAAACATTCCCATCTTTTGACCTCCAACTTTCCTTCTGGTGACATATATGACTCTGAGCTTCCCCTTTCCACCTCATTCACACACCATTCGGCGCTGTTAGTTATTCTCACATCTTGCTACCAACACCCCTGTTCATTTCCAAACATTTAAGTTCATCCTAATTGAACATTCTGCTCATACTAAGCAAGAGCATCTACATTTCTTCCACAAGGCAGGAGGGAGAGTCAAAGAAGGTAAAGAGGCAAAAGAAAGAGGAAACAAAAAAAATGACAGCTAGGAAGCAGGAAAAGGAAAAATAACCTTAAATCAAAGTAGAATAAAGAATCAGACAATACCACCAATGTCAAGTGTCTAACATGCCTCCCCTATCCCCCTCTCTTATCTGCATTCACCTTGGTATATCACCTGTGTTACATTAAAGGAAGCATAATACAATGATTCTGTTAGTTACAGTCTCTAGTTTATGCTGATTGCATCCCTCCCCCAATGCCTCCCCATTTTTAACACCTTGCAAGGTTGACATTTGCTTGTTCTCCCTCGTAAAAGAACATATTTGTACATTTTGTCACAATTGTTGAATACTCTAGATTTCACCAAGTTACACAGTCCCAGTCGTTATCTTTCCTCCTTTCTTGTGGTGTCTCACATGCTCCCCATCTTTCTCTCTCAACCGTATTCATAGTTACCTTTGTTCAGTGTACTTACATTGTTGTGCTAACATCTCCCAAAATTGTGTTCCAAACCACACACTCCTGTCTTCTATCACCCTGTAGTGCTCCCTTTAGTATTTCCTGCAGGGCAGGTATCTTGTTCACAAAGTCTCTCATTGTCTGTTTGTCAGAAAATATTTTGAGCTCTCCCTCGTATTTGAAGGACAGCTTTGCTGGATACAGGATTCTTGGTTGGCGGTTTTTCTCTTTCAGTATCTTAAATATATCACACCACTTCCTTCTTGCCTCCATGGTTTCTGCTGAGAGATCCGCACATAGTCTTATTAAGCTTCCTTTGTATGTAATGGATTGCTTTTCTCTTGCTGCTTTCAGGAGTCTCTCTTTGTCTTTGACATTTGATAATCTGATTATTAAGTGTCTTGGCGTAGGCCTCTTCATATCTCTTCTGTTTGGAGTACGCTGCGCTTCTTGGATCTGTAATTTTATGTCTTTCATAAGAGATGGGAAATTTTCATTAATTATTTCCTCTATTATTGCTTCTGCCCCCTTTCCCTTCTCTTCTCCTTCTGGGACACCAATGATACGTACATTATTGTACTTTGTTTCATCCTTGAGTTCCCAGAGACGTTGCTCATATTTTTTCATTCTTTTCTCCATCTGCTCCTTTGCATGTAGGCTTTCAGATGTTTTGTTCTCCAGTTCCTGAGTGTTTTCTTCTGCCTCTTGAGATCTGCTGTTGTATGTTTCCATTGTGTCTTTCATCTCTTGTGTTGTGCCTTTCATTTCCATAGATTCTACTAGTAGGTTTTTTGAACTTTTGATTTCTGCCATATACATGTCCAGTGCTTCCTTTACAGCCTCTATCTCTTTTGCAATATCTTCTCTAAACTTTTTGAATTGATTTAGCATTAGTTGTTTAAATTCCTGTGTCTCAGTTGAAGTGTACGTTTGTTCCTTTGACTGGGCCATAACTTTGTTTTTCTTAGTGTAGGTTGTAATTTTCTGTTGTCTAGGCATGGTTTCCTTGGTTTTCCAAATCAGGTTTTCCCAGACCAGAACAGGCTCAGGTCCCAGAGGGAAGAAATATTCAGTATCTGGTTTCCCTGAGGGTGTGTCTTAGAAAATTGCTCCACCCTGTGATGCCTCAGGTCACTGTGCTTTTCTGAGCAGCAGGTGATGCCTGTTAGCCTATAATTCTTGACTGGTGTGAGGAGGTGTGGCCGTGTTCCCCCAGGCTCTGGGGTCTGATTCTGAATGGAAAGGGCCCCACCCCTTTCCTCCTAGAGAAGACAGACCCCTCAGGTGGAGGTCATTAGCATTTCAATGGTCTCGCTCTCTGCTTGTGGTGTCTCCACCCTTCCCCGAGTCACAGCCCTGGAAACTGAATATGACTGGGGCTTTCTCCACTGAGCCGAAAAAGAAACAGATAGTTCCCTTCAGACCCAGTCCAAGGCAACCCTCCGGCTCTCCCAGGTCAGTTGTCACCCAAAGCCTCTGTCTGTTTTTTGGGGCTGCGTACCTGTAGTGAGCAGTTCACACTCTCTACTTAAAACCCCAGTTGGAGCTCAGCTGAGCTATATTCACGTGCTGGGAGAGAGCTTCTCTGTGGCACCACGCGGCTCCGCAGCTTGGGCTATGGGGGAGGGGGTCTCCTGACCTGGTTCTGCAGGTTTTACTTACAGATTTTATGCTGTGTTCTCGGGCATTCCTCCCAATTCAGGTTGGTGTATGATGAATGGATGGTCTCGTTTGTCCCCCCGCAGTTATTCTGGATTATTTACTAGTTGTTTCTGGTTTTTTGTAGTTGTTCCAGGGGGACTACTTAGCTTCCACTCCTCTCTATGCCGCCATCTCGCCCGGGGGTGGTTCTTGAAGAACAGAATCTTAAAATTGGATTTTACAATTGGTTTCCTACTCTGATTAGAATCAAAGGCACTAATGACTCCATTTCCAATAATCAAGATATCAGTGACAGTCCATGGCATGAGTTGGCAAAGGACACATGCAAAATATCATTGTTTGATTCTCCTAATCATATGACAGTGTTTTTGACACCTTAACAGAGTTTTGCAGAGTTAAGAGGTATAATGATGTGGCTGGTTGCTCTCAGATATGCTGGATAAAGTTATAAGAGAAAGGGATGAGCTAAAGGTTTCAGATTTGAAACTTAAGTGCCATATGACAGATGTAAAGGTTTCTATGTGTGCCCTGAAAGAAAATCTTATTTCTTATGGCTACAGACTTGAGATTTCTGAAAAACAGACCCAGAGTCTCATTGTGTGAGTAGCAAATTTACAACATAAACTAAAATCTCAACCTTGAAGGTTGTCTGCTGTTAAAGTAAAGGCATTGATTGGAAAAGAATGGGATCCTGAAACTTGGGATGGGGACATATGGATTGATAATAATGACAGTGAGGACATTGGAACCCTTGATACTGCTGAGTCTTTGTTAGATATACATGTAGTGATCTGTCCTGAAGAAACAGACTGCCCCCACCTCCAGCCTGCTTTAAGGAAACAGCTTCCCGACCTCCAGTCTGCTGGGAGGAGACTTCCATACAATCTCCACCTAAAGAGATTAATCCTTCAGTACTTGCTAAACCTGTAATTACCTCCCCTCAAGAAGCAGCCCTCACTCCTCTGTCTGAAGAGATTAATCTTTTTTCATGAGATAAAACTGCCATGGAATGTCCTGAAGCAAATGGCTTGAGGGATACTTCTAATTCTTTTCATGACCCAACCCCTTCACCAGTCTTTGCTTCAAGACCTATAACTGAAGTCCCAACAGGCCCCAAAGGGTGAGGTACAAAATGTGACCCATGAGGAAGTATGCTATACTCCAAAAGAACTGTATGATTTTTCCAATTTATACAGACAGAAATCAGGGGAATATGCATGGGGAGGGATATTAAGAGTGTGGGATAATAGTGGAAGGAATATAAAGTTGGATCAGGCTTAATTTATTGATATGGGCCCACTAAGCAGAGATTCTGCATTCAATGTTGTAGCTTGAGGGGTTAGAAAGGGTGTTAATGGTTTGGGTGCTCGGCTGAAATGTGGATCAAAAGGTGGTCAACATTACCAGAGGTTGAAATGCCAGAATGGCCCTGATATAATGTAGAGGAGGGGATACAAAGGCTTAGAGAGATTGGAATGTTAGAGTGGATTTATCAAGGAAGACCTGCTCACACACCCCTGAAATGTCCAGAGGACACACCTTTTACCAGGACTGTGAGGAATAAATTTTTGAGACTAGCTCCATCACCCCTGAAGAGCTCTGTAGTCACCTCTCTGTCAGTCAGATATTACTGTGTGACTTGCTGTCACCAAGCTGGAATCCTTAAACACAAAGGGGATAATCAGGTCCTGAGTAGTCAGAAGCCACATGGCAGCAGTTAATCACCAAAGACAAGGTGGGCTCAAGACATCAGTCAAAATAATCTGACTCACAGAGACTTATGGTATTGGCTAGTAGGTCATGGAGTACCTAGCAGTAAAATAGATTGGCAATCTACTAAATTCTTCTTTGAGCTGTGTAGGCAGAAGAATTCTAGGTCAAGTGAACGACAGTCTCCCTTGAATTACAAAAACAGAGAGTCATGGTCCCTCAATCAATTCCCAGACTTGAGACAGTTTACAGATCCAGAGCCCTTTGAATGAAGCAAAGGCTGGGTGCCCTTGGGGAAGGACCCTGTTTCACTGCCAAAAATTTATACTGTTAATCTGCCTCCCAGCCTTCCCCAGGGAGACCTATGGCCTTTTACCAGGGTAACTGTGCATTGGGGAAAAGGAAATGATCAGACATTTCACAGATTGTTAGACACTGGTTCAGAAGTGACATTAATTCCAGGAGACCCAAAACATCACCAGTCACAGTTGGGGTTAATGGAGGTCATATGGTCAATGGAGTTTTATCTCAGGTCCATCTCATAGTGTGTCCAGTGGGTCCCTGGACCCATTCTGTGGCTATTTCCCCAGTTCTGGAATGCATTATTGGAATAGACTTACTCAGCAACTGGCAGATTCCTCACATTGGTTCCCTGACTTGTGGAGTGAGGGCTATTTTGGTGGGAAAGGCCAACTGGAAGCCATTAGAACTGCCCCTACCTAAGAAAATAGTAAACCAGAGGCAATACCAGATTCCTGGAGGAATTACAGAGATTAATGCCACTCTTAAGGACGTGAAGGATGCAGGAGCGGTGATTCCCACCACACCCCCATTCAACTCTCCTATTTGGCCTAGGCAGAAAACAGATGGGTCTTGGAGAATGACAGTGGATTATCATAAGCTTAACCAGGTGGTGACTCCAATTGTCACTGCTCTCCCAGATGTGGTATCATTGAGTAAATCAACACATACCCTGGTACCTGGTATGCAGCTATTGATCTGGAAAATGATTTTTTCTCAATAGCTGTTAGTAAGGACCACCAGAAATAGTTTGAATTCAGCTGGCAAGGCCAGCAGTATACATTCACTGTGCTACCTCAGGGGTATATTAACTCTCCAGCCATATGTCATAACATTGTCCACAGGGATCTTGATTGTTTCTCCTTCCCACAAGACATCACACTGGCCCATTATATTGATGATATCATGTTGATTGGACCTAGTGAGCAAGAAGTAGCAGCTACTTTAGATTTGTTGGTAATGTATTTGCATGGCAAAGGATAGGAGATAAATCCAACAAAAATGCAGGGGCCTTCCACCTCAGTAAAATTTATAGGTGTCCAGTGGTGTGGGGCATGGTGAGATATCCTTTCTAAGGTGAAGGATAAGCTGTTGCATCTGGCCCCCACTACAACAAAAAAAGAGCAACAATGCTTAGTTAGCCTCTTTGGATTTTTTTTTCTTTTCTTTTTTTATTCATTTTATTGAGATATATTCACATACCATGCAGTCATACAAAACAAAGCATACATTCAGTTGTTCACAGTACCACCACATATTGTGCATTCATCATCAAAATCAATCCCTGACACCTTCATTACCACACACACAAATAACAAGAATAAAAATTAAAGTGAAAAAGAGCAATTAAAGTAAAAAAGGACACTGGGTGGGTGCCTTTTTTTTTTTCCTTCCCCCATTTTTCTACTCATCCATCCATAAACTAGACAAAGGGGAGTGTGGTCCATATGGCTTTCCCAATCACATTTGCACCCCTCATAAGCTACATTTTTATACAATTGTCTTCAAGATTTATGAGTTCTGGGTTGTAGTTTGATAGTTTTGGGTATTTACTGCTAGCTACTCCAATTCACTAGGACCTGAAAAGGGTTGTCTATATTGTGCCTAAGAGTGCCCACCAGAGTGACCTCTTTGCTCCTTTTGGAATCTCTCTGCCACTGTAGCTTATTTCATTTCTTTTCACATCCCCCTTTTGGTCAAGAAGATGTTCTCCATCCCTTGATGCTGGGTCTGGTTTCCTCCTTGGGAGTCATATTCCACGTTGCCAGGGAGATTCACTCCCCTGGTTCTCTGATCCCACATAGTGGGGAAGGCAGTGATGTCAACTGCCAAGCTGGCTTAAGCTATAGAGAGAGGACCACATCTGAGCAACAAAGGGCCCCTTTGGATTTGAAGACAGTATATTCCTCATTTAAGTGTCCTACTCTGGCCCATTTACTGAGTGACCAGAAAAGCTTCTAGTTTTGAGTGGGGAGAGATGAAACTCTGTGACAGGTCCAGGCTACTGTAAAAGCTGCCCTGCCACTTGGACCATATGATCCATCTGATGGTGCTGGAAGTATCAGTGGCAAATAGAGATGCTGTTTGAAGCTTTGGCAGGCTCATATGGCAGAATCAAAGTGTGGGCCTTAGGATTTTGGAGTAAAACCTTACCATCCTCTGCAGATAACTACTCTCCATTTAAGAAACAACTTTTGGCCTGCTATGGGGCCTTAGTAGAGACACAATGCTTAACCATGGGCCACCAAGTTACCATGAGGCCTGAGTTACCTGTCATGAGCTGGGTGTTTTCTGACCCACCAATCCATAAAGTTGGGTGTGCACAGCAGCACTCCATCATAAAATGGAAATGGTATATATGAGATAGAGCTCAAGTGGGTCCTGAAGGCACAAGTATTTTACATGAGGAAGTGGCCCAAATTCCCATGGCCCCCACAACTGCTACATCACCTTCTCTTTCCCAGCCCACAGCTATGGCATCTTGGGGAGTTCCTTACAATCAGTTGACTGAGGAAGAGAAAACTTGGGCCTGGTTTACAGATGATTCAGCACTACATGCAGGCACCACGTGAAAGGGACAGCTGCAGCACTGCAGCCCCTTTCTGGGATGTCCCTGAAGGACAGTGGTGAGGGGAAATCCTCCCAATGGGCAGAACTTCAGGCAGTGCACCTGGTTGCTCACTTTGCTTTTAAGGAGAACTGGCCAGAGGTACATTTGTATACTGATTCATGGGCTGTTGCTAATGGTTTGCTGGATGGTCAGGGACTTGGAAGGAACATGATTGGAAGATTGGTGACAAAGAAGTCTGGGGAAAAGGTATGTGGATAGACCTTTATGAATGGACAAAAAACATGAAGATAATTGTGTCCCATGTGAATGCTCACCAGAGGGTGACATCAGAAGATTATAATAATAAAGTGGATAAAATGACCCATTTGGTGGATACCAATCAGCCTCTTTCCCTAGCAACTCCTGTCATTGCCCAATGGGCTCATGAACAAAGTGGTCATTGTGGCAGGGACGGAGGTTATGCATGGGCTCAGCAACATGGACTTCCACTCACCAAGGCTGACCTGGCCACAGCCACTGCTGAGTGTCCAATCTGCCAGCAGCAGAGACCCACACTCATTCCCCAAAATGGCACCATTCCCCAAGCTGATCAGCCTGCTACCTGGTGGCAGGTTGATTACATTTGACCACTTCCTTCATGGAAAGAGCAGTGATTTGTTCTTACTGGAATAGACACATTCTCCAGATATGGGTTTGCCTTCCTTGCACAAAGTGCTTCTGCCAAAACTACCATCTGTGAACTTACAGAATGCCTTATCCACCATCACAGAATTCCACACAGCATTGCTGCTGACCAAGGAATCTACTTCACAGCAAATGAAGTGAGGGAATGGGCACATGCTCATGGAATTCTCTGGTCTTACCATATCCTCCATCATCCAGAGTCAGCTGGGTTGATATAATGATGGAATGGCTTGTTGAAGACTCAATTACAGTGTCAACTAGGTGACAATACCTTGCAGGACTGGGGCAGTGTTCTCCAGGAGGCTGGGTATGCTCTGAATCAGCATCCACTCTGTGGTGCTTTTTCTCCCATAGCCAAGATTCACAGGTCCAGGAATCAAGGGGTGGAAACAGGAGTAGCACCACTCACTATCACTCCTAGTGATCCACTGGGAAATTTTTTGCTTCCTGTCCTTGCAAGCTTAAGCTCTGCTGGTCTACAAGTCTTTGTTCCAAAAGGAGGAGTGCTTCCACCAGAAAACACAATAATCCCACTGAACTGGATGTTAAGACTGCCACCTGGCCACTTTGGGCTTCTTATGTCTCTGAATCAACAGGCAAGGAAGGGGATTACTGTACTGGCTGGGTTGATTGATCCAGACTGTCAAGGGGAATTATCACCACAACTACACAATAGAGGTAAAGAAGAGTTTTCCTGGAACAGAGATCCCCTATGGTGTCTCTTAGCACTACCATGCCCTGTGATTAAAGTCAATGGAAAACTGCAACAACCCAATCCAGGCTGGACTACCAATAGCCAAGAAACTTCAGGAATTAAGGTTTGGGTTACCCCACCAGGCAAAGAACAATGGCCAGCTGAAGTGCTTTCTGAGGATAAAGGAAACATGGAATGGGTAGTGGAGGAAGGTAGCGATAACCATGAACTATGAACACATGACCAGTGTATTAGTTAGGGTTCTCCTTGGAAACATAATCAATGAGAGATGTCTCTGATTATCAAATTGTAAAAGTGACTCACGCAACTGCGGGAGCGCACGAGTCCAAATTCTGCAGAGCCGTCAACAAGCTGTCAACTCTAAGGAAGACGTCCGACGAACTCCTCGGGAAACGAACCGACAGCTTTGACGAACTCCTCAGGAAACGAACTGGCAACTTCGACGAGCTCCCCAGGAAATGCTTCACTGAGCAGCCAAAGAAGAAGTGAAGGTTCTCTAACCGTCCGGCTTATAAGCCTCCAACTGATCACCTGGACCAAATCCAGCCAATTGCATTCTCTCACTGTGGAAGCACGCCCCTTGATGAGTCATCAGTCAGCTGCAGTCAATTGACTGATGATCCGACAAACCAGCCCGTTGGTTTATTAACCAGCCTCAAATATCCTGACAGCAATCGTCAGGCCAGTGCCCACTTGACCAGACAGCTAGGCCACCTAGCCAAGTTGACACATGAACCCAACCATCAAAGTCCACCCCTTGTCAACTTGGCAGTTGTACACATTACCTAAAACCATACCTTCAAAATGAACGTTACAGCTTATGCCATATGATAAGGGGATAAGACAGAGAAGAAAGCAAAAATATTTTCTTTACAAACAAATACAAACATACAAAACGAGGAGGAAGTATTCATGTCATCATAGTCCTCGTTTCTGTAACTGGTCACGTGGCCGTAGTTCATATGTATCACGACCTTCTTCCACTACCCATTACATGTTCCCTTTACCCTCAGCAAGCACTTCAGCTGGCCGTGGTTCTTTGCCTGGTGGGGTGACCCAAACCTTCATTCCTGAAGTTTCTTAGCCATTGGTAGTCCTGCCTGGATTGGGTTGTTTCAGTTTTCCATTGACTTGAATCACGGGGCATGGTAGTACTGAGAGACACCCTAGGGGATCTCCTGTATTCCAGGAAAACTCTTCTTTACTTCCATTGTGTAGTTGCAGTTATTTCCCCTTGATAGTCAGGATCAATCACCCCAGCCAGTACAGTAATCCCCTTACTTGCCTGTTGATTCAGAGGCATAAGAAGCCCAAAGTGGCCAGGTGGCAGTCTTAACTTCCAGTTCAATGGGATTATTGTTGTGTTTCCTGGTGGAAGCACTCCTCCTTTTGGAACCAAGACCTGTAGACCAGCAGAGCTTCAACTTGCAGGCACAGGAAGCAAAAATTTCCCTAGTGGATCACTAGGAGTGATAGTGAGTGGTGCTACTCCTGTTTCCACCCCTTGATTCCTGGACCCATGAATCCTGGCTATGGGAGAAACAGCACCATAGAGTGGACGCTGATTAAGAGCATACACAGCCTCCTGGAGAACACTGCCCCAACCCTGCAAGGTATTGCCACCTAGTTGGCGCTGTAATTGAGTCTTCAATAGGCCATTCCACTGTTCTATCAACCCAGCTGCTTCTGGATGATGGGGAACATGGTAAGACCACAGAATTCCATGAGCATGTGCCCATCCCCTCACTTCATTTGCTATGAAGTGGGTTCCTTGGTCAGAAGCAATGCTGTATGGAATACCATGATGGTGGATGAGGCATTCTGTAAGTCCACGTATCGTAGTTTTGGCAGAAGCATGTCGTGCAGGGAAGGCAAACCCATATCCGGAGTATGCGTGTATTCCAGTAAGAACAAATCACTGCCCTTTCCATGATGGAAGTGGTCTGATGTAATCAACCTGCCACCAGGTAGCAGGCTGATCACCCCGAGGAATGGTGCCATATCGGGGACTGAGTGTGGGTCTCTGCTGCTGGCAAATTGGACACTCAGCAGTGCCTGTGGCCAGGTCAGCCTTGGTGAGTGGAAGTCCATGTTGCTGAGCCCATGCATAACCTCCATCCCTACCACCATGACCACTTTGTTCATGAGCCCATTGGGCAATGACAGGAGTTGCTAGGGAAAGAGGCTGATTGGTATCCACCAAACGGGTCATTTTATCCACTTGGTTATTAAAACCTTCTTCTGCTGAAGTCACCCTCTGGTGAGCATTCACATGGGACACAAATATCTTCATGTTGTTTGCCCACTCAGAAAGGTCTATCCACATACCTTTTCCCCAGACTTCTTTGTCACCAATCTTCCAATCATGTTCCTTCCAAGTCCCTGACCATCCAGCCAAACCATTAGCAACAGCCCAGGAATCAGTATACAGATGCACCTCTGGCCAGTTCTCCTTCCAAGCAAAGTGAGCAACCAGGTGCACTGCTCGAAGTTCTGCCCACTGGGAGGATTCCCCCTCACCACTGTCCTTCAGGGATATCCCAGAAAAGGACTGCAGCGCTGCAGCTGTCCACTTTTGGGTGGTCCCTGCATATCGTGCAGAACCATCTGTAAACCAGGCCCGAGTCTTCTCTTCCTCAGTCAACTGACTGTAAGGAACTCCCCAAGATGCCATAGCTGTGGGCTGGGAAAGAGAAGGTAAGGTGGAAGGAGTGGGGGCCATGGGCATTTAGGCCACTTCCTCATATAACTTACTTGTACCTTCAGGACCCACTCGAGCTCTATCTCGTATATACCATTTCCATTTTATGATGGAGTGCTGCTGTGCACGCCCAACTTTATGGCTTGGTGGGTCAGATAACACCCAGCTCATGATAGGTAACTCAGGTCTCATGGTAACTTGGTGGCCCATGGTTAAGCGTTCTGTCTCTACTAAGGCCAGTAGCAGGCCAACAGTTGTTTCTCAAATGGAGAGTAGTTATCTGCAGAGAATGGTAAAGCTTTACTCCAAAATCCTAAGGGCCTGCGTTGTGATTCTCCTATAGGAGCCTGCCAAAGGCTCCAAACAGCATCTCTGTTTGCCACTGACACTTCCAGCACCATTGTATCAGCTGGATCATATGTTCCAAGTGGCAGAGCAGCTTGCACAGCAGCCTGGACCTGTTGCAGAGCCTCATCTTGCTCCGGACCCCACTCAAAACTAGAAGCTTTTCTAGTCACTCGGTAAATGGGCCAGAGTAGCACACCTAAATGAGGAATATGTTGTCTCCGAAACCCAAAGAGGCCAACTAAGCGTTGTGCCTCTTTTTTGGTTGTAGGTGGGGCCAGATGCAGCAGCTTATCCTTCACCTTAGAAGGAATATCTTGACAGGCCCCACACCACTGGACACCTAGAAATTTTACTGAGGTGGAAGGCCCCTGTATTTTTGTTGGATTTATCTCCCATCCTCTGCCACACAAATACCTTACCAACAAATCTAGAGTAGTTGCTGCTTCTTGCTCATTAGGTCCAATCAACATGATATCATCAATATAATGGACCAGTGTGATGTCTTGTGGGAGGGAGAAATGATCAAGATCCCTGCGGACAATATTATGACATAGGGCTGGAGAGTTGATATAACCCTGAGGTAGCACAGTGAATGTAAACTGCTGGCCTTGCCAGGTAAATGCAAACTGTTTCTGGTGGTCCTTGTTGACAGCAATTGAGAAAAAAGCATTTGCCAGATCAATAGCTGCATACCAGGTACCAGGGGATGTGTTGATTTGCTCAAGCAATGATACCACATCTGGGACAGCAGCTGCAATTGGAGTCACCACCTGGCTAAGCTTACAATAATCCACAGTCATCCTCCAAGACCCATCTGTTTTCTGCACAGGCCAAATAGGAGAGTTGAATGGGGATGTGGTGGGAATCACCACCCCTGCATCCTTCAAGTCCTTCAGAGTGGCATTAATCTCTGCAATCCCTCCAGGAATCCGGTAGTGCTTCTGGTTCACTACTTTGCTAGGCAGGGGCAGCTCTAGTGGCTTCCACTTGGCCTTTCCCACCATAATAGCCCTCACTCCAGGAGTCAGGGAGCCAATATGAGCATTCTGCCACTTGCTGAGTATGTGTATTCCAATTATGCATTCTGGCACTGGGGAAATAACCACAGAATGGGTCCGGGGACCCACTGGACCCACTGTGAGATGAACCTGGGCTAAAACTCCATCAATCATCTGACCTCCATAAGCCCCAACTCTGACTGGTGGACCAGAGTGACGTTTTGGGTCTCCGGGAATTAATGTCACTTCTGACCCAGTGTCTAATAATCCACGAAATATCTGATCATTTCCTTTTCCCCAATGCACAGTCACCCTGGTAAAAGGCCGTAGGTCCCCCTGGGGAAGGCTGGGAGGAAGATTAACAGTATATATTTTTGGCAGTGTGACAGGGTCCTTCTCCAAGGGTACCCGGCATTCCCTTCATTCAAGGGGCTCTGGATCTGTAAACTCTCTCAAGTCTGGGAATTGATTAAGGGGCTGTAACTCTGTTTTTGTAATTCAAGGGAGACTTTTGTTCATGTGGCCTAGAATTCTTCTGCTTATATAGTTCAAACAAGAATTTAGTCGATTGCCCATCTATTTTACTACTTGGTACTCCATGATCCACTAGCCAACGCCATAAGTCTCTGTGAGTCATATTATTTTGATTGCTGCTTTGAGCCTGTTTTCCATTATGGTAGCCATGCCCACCTTGTCTGTGGCGATTAACTGCAACCACTTGGCTTCTGCTGACTCAGGACCCGATTATCCCCATTGTGTTTAAGGATTCCAGCTCAGTGACAGCAGTTCCTACAGTAATATCTGAGCTACAGAGAAGGGTGACCACAGAGCTCTACAGGGATGATGGAGCTAGTTTCACAAATTTATTCCTTACAGTCCTGGTAAAAGGTGTGTCCTCTAGATATTCCAGGGCTGTGTGAGCAGGTCTTCCATGATAAATCCACTCTAACATTCCAATCTCTCTAAGCCTTTGAATCCCCTCCTCCACATTATACCAAGGCAGTTCTGGCATTTCAACCTCTGGTAATGCCGGCCACCTTTTGATCCATGTTTCAGCCAGCCACCCAAACAGTTAACACCCTTTCTAACCCCTCAAGCTTACAACATTGAATGCAGAATCTCTGCTTAATGGGCCCATATAAGTAAATTCAGCCTGATCCAACCTTATATTCCTTCCACCATTATGCCACACTCTCAATATCCATTCCCAATCATAGTCCCCTGGTTTCTGTCTGTATAAGTTGGAAAACTCATACAGTTCTTTTGGAGTATAGCGTACTTCCTCATGGGTCACACTTTGTACCTCACCCTTTGGGGCTTGTTGGGACTTGAGCCTACTTATAGGTCTTGAAGCAAAAACTGGTGGTGGGGGTGGGTCATGAAAAGAGTTAGAATTATCTCTCAAGCCATTCACCTCAGGACACTCTGTTGCATTTTCATCTCTTAAAACAGGATTAATCTCTCCAGACAAAAGAGTGAGAGCTGCTTCCTCAGGAGAGGTGATTACAAGATTAGCAGGCATTGAAGGGTTAATCTCCTTAGGTGGGGGTTGGGTGGCAGGCTCCTTAGGGCAGACTGAAGGCAGAGAAGCAGTTTCCCCAGGACAGCCCTCTACAGGTAAATCTAACAATGACCCAGCAGAATCCAGGATTCCAATGTCCTCACTGTCATTATTATCAATCCATATGTCCCCATCCCAAGTTTCCGGATCCCAGTCTTTTCCAATCAATGCCTTTACTTTAACAGCAGACACCCTGAGAGGTTGAGATTTTAGTTTACGCTGTAAATGTGCTACTCGCACAATAAGAGACTGTGTCTGATTTTCAGAAACCTCCAGTCTGCGGGCACAGGAAATAAGATTTTCTTTCAGGGCACAGATGGAACCCTTTACATCTGTCATACGGCATTCAAGTTTTGAATTTGAAGCCTTTAGCTCATCCCTTTCTCTTACAACTGTATCCAAAGTATCTAAGAGCAGCCAGCCAACATCACTATACCTCTTAATACTGCAAAACTCCATGAAAGAGTCGGAAACACTGTCACCCAGAGCCTTGCTTCGTACTAGAGCACAATTAGGGAAATCAGATGGTGCTATTTTGCGTATTTCCTTTGCCAACTCCTGCCATGGACTGTTAGTACCCTCTTGATTATTGGAAATAGAGTCATTAGTGTCTCTGAATCTAATTAGAGTAGAAAACAAATTGTAAAAGCCCATTTTAAGATTCCGTTTCTCAAGAACCACTTCCGGTACCAAGTTGTATTCGTTAGGGTTCTCCTTGGAAACAGAATCAATGAGAGATGTCTCTGATTATCAAATTGTAAAAGTGACTCACGCAACTGTGGGAGCACACGAGTCCAAATTCTGCAGAGCCGTCAACAAGCTGTCAACTCCAAGGAAGACGTCCGACGAACTCCTCAGGAAACGAACCGACAGCTTTGACGAACTCCTCACGAAACGAACTGGCAACTTCGACGAGCTCCCCAGGAAATGCTTCACTGAGCAGCCAAAGAAGAAGTGAAGGTTCTCTAACCGTCTGGCTTATAAGCCTCCAACTGATCACCAGGACCAAATCCAGCCAATTGCATTCTCTCACTGTGGAAGCACGCCCCTTGATGAGTCATCAGTCAGCTGCAGTCAATTGACTGATGATCCGACAAACCAGCCCGTTGGTTTATTAACCAGCCTCAAATATCCTCACAGCAATCGTCAGGCCAGTGCCCACTTGACCAGACAGCTAGGCCACCTAGCCAAGTTGACACATGAACCCAACCATCACAACCAGTTACAGAAAAGAGGGTATGATGACATGAATATTTCTTCCTTATTTTGTTATGAGTATGTTTGTCTGTAAAACAAATATCTTTACTTTCTTCTCTATGTTATTCCTTTATCATATGACATAAGCTGTATTGTTCATTGGGCAGTATTTAAGTTAATGGAAATCAATTTTAAGAGTTAATGTCACCCAAGGTCTTGCACCCTATTCTGGAGAGATTTAGTGCATTTATGGTTGTGTTGATAGGCAAAATATATGCCTGTTATTTTTCTCTACTTAGAGATAATGTATAGTTTAAGATGATGTGTATAACTGCCAAGTTGGCAAGGAGTGGACTGTGATGGTTAGGTTCATATGTCAACTTGACCAGGTGATGGTAGCCAGGTATCTGGTCAAGCAAGCACTGACCTAACCATTACTGCAAGGGCAGTTGTAGCTGGTTAATAAACCAAAGGCTGGTTTATTAAATCATTGGTAAATTGGTTGCAGCTGTGACTGATTACATCCACGAAGGGTGTGTCTTCCACAAAGAGAGAATGCAATCAGCTGGATTTAAGCCAATCAGTTGAAGACTTTTAGGTGAGACAGGTAGAGGACCTTCATTTCTTCTTCAGCTAGCCAGTGAATAATTTCCTGAAGAGTTCATTAAACACTCTCATCAGAGTTTCCAGTACACTGCCTGAGGAGTTCATCAAACACCTTCATTGCAGTTGCCAGTTTGCTGCCTGTCCTATGGAACTTGGACTCATGCATCCCCACAGTTGCATGAGACACTTTTATAAAATCTTTTATTGAGATATCGCTTGTTGATTCTGTTTCCCTAGAGAACCCTAACTAACACAGCGTCCTTATTTGACTTAACTTAAAGTATAACAAGGTATGATATATTTACATTGTCAATGTTCAGATTCTTTTCCACTGTCCATTAATAATTTGAGACACATATCTTATACTCTGCAATTGAAAAGGTTTACAATGACTAATTTTTCTAAGATTGAAGTGTGTTGGTACTTTAAGAGAAATATTAAACCACCTCCTCATTTTCGTTTCCTATTTGACCTCTTCTTACTGGACCACTTTTGTCATGACTGACACCCAAACATTGATAGGTAGAATTACAACAAAGTAAGTTGAGTTCTCCCACAATTTGGAACTTTGCCAATCTGCTCTATGAAATGTTATAGGAGAATCCATTGAAAGGAAAAATTGGAAAAAAATATTTTCAAGAGTAAACAATTGCTGACTGAATACTATATAACGCATTGCTTATATTGAAATATAAACCTTGGGAAGACAGTGTTTGCTATAAGTAAGTTGTGTGTAGTATGGCAATGGATATTTGGGTTGTGAGGATGTATGGGAGGGTTCTGTGTGAATTTGTAAACCTCAAGCAGAAATAAGGGCAGCAAATTGGATTTCTCCTGCAATAGCTTCCACAGTTGCTGCTCATCCTAGGAAAATATGTAACTCTTCCAATCACAATTCCTGATGTTCTATGTTTTTCCAGAGAAAAAGTGGAAATTCTGAACAAGAAGAAACAACTCTCTCTTAAGTGAATGCCTGTTATATGACCAGGAAGTCCATGCAACTCAGCACCTCTTGTGGCCTTTGACACATGATTGTCAGATTATGGTCAGGGAAGAAATTCATGCAGTGATGGCGCTTGAAACAGTTCCCACTCTGCAGATTCAGGGACAGATTTTGGGGTCAGGCATGTCACAGAAATGGTGTAGGACTGGAATCTGCCTACTTCCGTCAACTGTTCAACCAAAGCAAGGATGGGAGAGGCAGATGACAACCAGGTGTGTGAAGATACAATAGCAACACATGAAAGCCCAGGACATAATGGTGATGATAATTTCCATCCCTGACTGAGAAGACAGAAAAAAACAAGGCTGAACTGGATTACTAGAAGCCAGGTTCATTTAATATTCTAATGTTATGAGCTGGACTGTGTTATGTCTCTTCCCAATGAAGACCTTGAAATGTACAAGAGTTATTGACTTTCACAAAGTCATACACCAGTGAATGCTGGAGACAGGACTCTGTCATTTCCTCAATATATTACCATTGAATGACCAATGTGGGTGCTCATCTAGACATCAGAAAAAGCAGGTGGGGAGGGGGATACCTGGTAGAAATGAACATCCCAGATGGGCCTGAGTGATGCACTGTTTAGGAAACTTCTGGACATTTGGTGCTTAGTGTCCAGCCCTCATCATATTGTCTAAGGAGAGCATAGCCTGTGAGCCCCACTTCTCATTGTTAAAGACCAGTTAGGAAAAGAGAAAGGGCAACAGCTGGGCAAATCATAGCCATGTATAAAATCCCATTGCTCAAAAGACAAAAGAGCAGGCAGGTGCTAGATGCTACCCACTTTGGAAGGAAATGTTAGGTGGCAGAGGAGAAACTGTGGTGCAGAACTGTCAACATTATTGGGAGGATGATGAAGTGTCCCTTTTTATCTCAAGCTTCTTGCAGGGAGCAAGGATGGGTGGTCAGGCAACCTTACTACAAGAATGACTATATCTGATGGGACACCACACTGCAAACACAGTTTTGCATGCCAAGCTGTACAATGGGATACATGCTGGGAGTCACACTTTGAATCCAAACAGGCAGTGGGGGATGAATCAGAACTTAGAACATTCCATGGGCAGGAACAAGGGTGAGTGTCAGAGCTTTCCCATACAGGACATCTCAGTGCCCTACAGTTACGGCTAGTAGATTATGGTTGGAGAGGTGGACCACACACACTTGAATTTGAGGAGTTAACCAGAAATTGGAAGGGGAAGACAAGATAATTCAGCTGAAGGAGCAGCTGAGTCTTCTCCTTGGTCTCAGCTATTTTCCTTTATTGTTTCTTCATATGTCACTTGCCTGTGAAGTCAGGTACAGAACATCTCTATACTGTACTCACCTAAAGTCTCCACAGCCCACAGAATCAAATCCCAGTCACTGAAAGCCCCATCTGCAAGAAGACCCACTGCTCTGACCACGGGCCTGTACAAGAGCCCAAGAAGGGGTACAACTAAGTATCTCAGCCCTTCTCCCCTTTCTCCCAGTCCACATCCATACTGCCCAGGGAGGGCAGCCCAGGGCCTGCAATACACCTCAATCCATGAAGGTTCATGTTTGGCTTTTTTAGAATCAAGTTGGTGGTTACTTTTGTTGGAAAGAAAAAAAATTTGACTTGAATATAAATCTCTACATGTATTCAAAATGAGAATTTAATCATTAATTGGGAAGGAGAGGTAATAGTGGTTGTCAGATGATCCTTGAGAGATCCCAAAGGCTCCCAAGATCAGTCCCATTGGCCACTGGAAATGAATCTATCCCCATATAGTTGGAAAAGACTTGTAGCTGCAGAGAAATACACAAGGGACTTTCTATCCTCCTTGACTATAACATATTGCATATAAACACTTTTTGATGGACCCATGAATCTTCTTTCACCCATTAACTTTTTGTTGGTTCTCATAATTAAGAAAGCTGACTACAATTAAACATTTATTAACCCACCTGTGTCTTAACAATGCCATCTCCTATATTGAGGCAGAAGTGCACAAAGCTGAATCCCCATGAAGCCATGATTTTCTGACTGTTCAAACTACCCACACAACAATTGACCTGGGTGTACTGAGGATCACTGAAGCTTGGATGTCTTCATCAGTCAGGAAAGTGCAACACAATAAAGCTAATAAAAGGTGCTGTCCCTAGGATCAGAGATAATTAACTAATGGTCCAGGAATCTGAAAGGTTGAAGAGCAACATTCCATCAGGAAATTGCTAAGGGATACAGAAAATGCTGCAACACCCACAGATGACCACCCACAATTGAAGCAGGGCATTGTAAGTAAGAGATGAGGAAAGAGATCACTGGGGACTTGGCAGTTACCAGAGAAAACACAAAATTAGTCTTTCCAGGAGGCTTCGGAAGGAAGTGAGACAAACGGTAAAGGGCAGAACTAGGCCAGTCACCTCTGAATCCATATAGTATGAGTCCTTCCATATCCTTCTTCACAGTCCCACCATCCATCAAATATCAATGAAATGTGCATATTATTGCAGCACAGAGAGCAGTTTCCAACAAATAACCTTTATTTATATTTTATATACCACTCCTCATCCCTCACAAGGACATCAGTTGCACCTTGGAAAATCTTTGAACTCTCTCCCTGCCATCTCTTCAAACTGGACCTGCCAAGGAACAACACTAGCTTTAGGAAGCAGCATTGAGGATCATTTGTGGTACAAGAAGGGGAAAATGTACTCTGGAATCCCAACATGGAGGGATCCAACAGTAAATTGTTAAGTTATACATATATACTGGAATGCCCACAGATGACCACCCACAAACAAACCAGGTCGTGTGAGAAGTGGATGTGGAATTGTCCATTATGAGGGAAAGCATGAAAGCTAGTTTTTTTTTCTCAGGAGCTGTCTGAAGAAAGTCACACTAAAGGTAGAGGGCAGAACAAGGCCAGTCATCTGTGGATCCATAGAGCCTGGAACCATCTGTATCAGTTCTTCAAAATCACAGAATCCATCAAGTATCAATGACAAGGGAATAGAGTGTACAGAATATTGCAGCACTGGGAGCATTTTCAAACAGATCAACCTTTATTTATATTTATATCACATTATTTATATGTTTTTATTTATATTTTATATAAAGGGGAAAATATACTCTGGGACCCCAACATGGAGTGCTGGTATGTGGAGAACTTGGTCCCATTTATCTTTTCTCTTTAAATTCAGCACTTCTTCTTTCCATGAGTTAGGAGAGGCTCACATCTTCTTTTCTGAGGCTTTGAGGACTGAACTGCACCAGGAGAGAAGCACCACATGAAAAGATCCCATGGTAGTAAGCGATGTCACAGAGCCAAGAGGAAGGCAAGGCTTGGATCTCCCCATCCTTCTGGCCATTGGAATTGTCTGCTGGCCAGTAAGGTGTGCTTGCAGCAGAGGATTAATGGAGAACATCCTCATCCCTGCTTCTCAGTCTAGAGCCACTCCCTCTTTGGTCTTGCTGAGGACAGGTGATTCCTTTGTTTAGGATATTGGAGGACTTTTGGTTCCTCTGAGAGACAGCAAGGTTTTTAGTGATAGTCAGGCTATTGTCTGCTCTGCCATTCCAATGTGTGCCCTTAATACTAATTTTATTCCCTAGATGGAGACCATAGTCATTTCTGATCTATACAATGTTCTTAGACTGTGTTGTGGGAGGAACTGGGCCCAATATGGGTACATCAGAATGTGGGGATATTTCTGCACCATTTCCATATTTGAAGGCTAGGAGACATTTATCAGCAAGCTGTGGGGAAGGAAAATGGACAATTAGTAGCTCTGAAGAAGTTTCTCAGATCAGGTGGCTGAGTGATGGGGGAGATGATTGCACTTGGGCAGTAGGCAAGTAAGTTACAGATGCAGATAGTATAGCTCATTCTGTGCATCTTCCTATGCAATTTTCTAAAAAATTCAGTCCTTACCACTCCCTCAAACACCTTTCAATGGTCTGATACCCACTGATTCTCCACCTGCACCCAACACATGCACAGCATTTCTCCAGAAGAAATGCCACCCAAGTCAACATAAGGCCAGACAATACCACTGGAATTTATATTGTGTAGTTCCCTCCAACTCTTGGTTTACCTGGGTGGGAGTAAGTCATTTCTCTTTTTGCATCTCCTCTATGAGGCAACAAAATCTATATCTGCTCCTGGGGAAAGCAATTCTTCTAGGAACATAGGGTGAATGACTGCTTCCACCTGGAAATAGTAGCAAGAGAAAATGAGCATCCTTTATATTGAGCAAACTATCAGTTTGCAGGCCAGAAGGACAAGCCTTGCTATCACCCAACCATTTGCAATCTTTGGTTGTTTTGGACCTTCAGTACCACCAGCTAAACTCATGCACACTCATACATGCACACACATGTAAACTCACAAAGACACAAAAACTCATACATGTAAACCTTATACACAGGTCAGGAGATAAGGAATAGAGTTAGGTTGCAACGGACTGGGGCAGAGGCAAATATTGCCATTTGCTGACAATACTAATACTCTAACCTGCTAGACACCACACCTACAGACCCAGCCCACCTTGGTAACAGTATTCCTGAGCACACAGCTTGTCAATGTAGCTCAGAATATCTGGGCCTCCATAGATTTCATCCTCTTCTCACTGCTGCTCATGGTCTTCCTCTTCTCATTTTCCATCTGCCTCAGAAGCTGAGTCCAAAGACCCCACCAGCCCATCCATGAAGTCAATGTATTTTTTAACAGCTTCAGGTGGGATCTCCTTAGGCGCCTTCATCTTCAGAGTCTCCTGGTGTCTCCTTTGCTGCTGTCTTGGAAACTGTGCTTTGGGGCCTGCATTCTTCAGAATAGACACTAAAGTTAGGGATGAAAATCAGGAAGAGAAATTATCATGAATCTCCAACTTTTATCTTCCAAACATATATTGGTTAGAGCAATATTTTAGGGACACAAATGGGTGCATGTGAGTCAGGGAAATATGAATCTTCATGAACATTTACAGGAGAAGATTTAAGATATGGAGGATCCTAGAGATACTCACCTAGAAAGGGACAGTGGAAACTGTGATATTCTCAGTAAACATGAGAGTATAGTTACGATAAATGAGAAAGTTGACCTAGATTATGACATTTGGAAGCTGGAAACCTGGTGTCTTCTTGGTATTTCTATTGGAAATACAAATGCCATGTCTTGAAGGAAAAGTACCAGATGTGAGCCCTGTGGCCCTTCCTCTGCCCCTTTTGACCACCGTCTCCTGCTGAAATGTGTTGCACTATACCTGGCTGCTGGCCTTCCACAGTGCCATGTTGCACCAGGGGATGAAGCTTTGGAGGGGCTTTTGTTAGAGGGCCCTGAGGACCATTCATCTGCTGCAAGATCTCAATTTGCCTCTCTTCCTTGAATCTAGCATGGGAGAAAGGCACAATCAATGCTTTAAAGAAGGCCAGGTCTACTTGGATGCCCAGAATAAGAAATCAGCAGCAACAACATGGGATATGAAGTATCTTCTGTAGGTCATCAAGGTCCTGGATAAGTGCTGTTCCAAGAGGGACATTACTCCCTGTGGAAGAACCACAGTTATTGGGAACCTCATGAGGTCCCCACATCATATTTTCACCTACAGTAAAATCCTCACATTTGAGAAGCATGTGAATAGAATGAACAATTGATTGGTAGATTCTCAAGGTTGGATCTACAGGTTGAATGTTTCACTGTAGTCTCCCACACCTAGGACCCAGTGGGCTTATGCAATATTGGTATAAGTTATTGCATTAAATCAGGCCTGTGTAATATAAGGCAGGGTCACACAGGTGGACCCTCTCCTCCAAGGCGGTGATGTTCCTGTGTAGACATACACAGAAGAGTCCACTGTCAGAAGCTTGGATTTGGGATGTTTGTCATTGTATGGAAACCAAAGAACAGCACGTAGAACTAAGAATCTTAGGTTGGGAATTAGAGCCTTAGAACAGTAAGCCTAGGAAAGACAGGGGTGAGGAAGTTCTTGGGAGGAAAGTAGAAGGGAACACTAAGGAAGAGGTTCAATTCCCAATGAGGTGGTTTTCATGTATTTTTTCATTACTTTGTGTTTTAGCCAAGGAGTAACACACAGACATGGCAGTAAGGGCTGAAAGAGTCATCCACAGGATGCCTGTGACTGTGACTTCCCCTGACCAACCTCTTCAAAACCTGCCTCATCTGGGATGACAGAGAGCAATTTCTAGACAGCTCCATTTGGAGAGGTGGGTCCAATATTCTATGTCAATAGCCTCCATCCATCCTTCCACCAAGGTAAGCAGGAACATGCCTGGTAGAACATGTCACCCACTGCCCAGTCTCTACAACACATAGTTTAATCCCTTGGAATCTGCAGAAATACCCAATCCAACCCTAAGGCCTTCAAGAACAGGGCATCTGCAGACCCAAAATAAAAGAAGGGTTGAGTATCCCAGGAAAGGGAGGAGAGCACAGTCCCGGCTCTAAAGATGAAGGGGGAGGGTAATGCAGGGGAGAGTTTTGCGTCCAATATTCTGGTTATCTTCACCTCGTTTACACCCCCTGCTCTGAATATTCCCTCTAATGAGCACCTGCACTGCCTTACAACTGACTGCCTCACCTTCCTCCATCACATCCCATGCCCCTCAAAATAACAAGCACCCTGGGTCTCAACTTTCCTTCCATCTCTTAGTAGAGCATCCTGTCAAAGTTGCTTGTGCATCACCATCCCTGCACAGCTCTATGAAGTCCTTCCTCCAGGATCATGGTGGGCTTCCACTGGGCCAGAGATTGAAGCACTGGGCTAAAATCCTCCATGTCAGTAACATTATACATGCACCTCCTCCTTCCCCTGCCTTGCCCCCAATATTATGTACCCTGCTATCTATGTTTTCATATCCTCCTTCCAATTTATAATCTGTGATTTTTAGTACTTTCACCTCAGAATACCCCTGACTGTCCATTGAATATTAACACTAGGATTCATTTCCAAGACAGAACTAAAAGCAAGGAATTGTTTTAGAATATATGATTCTCCCCTTATGTCTCCATGTCACTGTGGATACAATGACAAAGGAGAATACATTAAAAGCAGATTCCAAACCCCATTCCCAGAGGCCCAAAGTCTTTGAAGTTTAACCGACTTCCCAGTTGACCATCAGATGGAGGAACTTTTCTTTGGGAAACAGCATTAGAGTGTGAAGAGGAGGATTACACGTCCAAAGCCAATGGTGATTGGAGCCCTTGCCCATGATGAAAGCTCTGAGCTGGCTCAATAGGGAGAAGATCATATTGCTGACTTCATTTGAGAGTCTGCACCAAGAGGGAAGATGGAGTGTTCAATAATTTGGGGAATCATTAAGACTGTTGTAAACTGGAAATTTGGGGGACCCCCTGGAATCATTTATTGAGGCAGGGGTTTCTTTAGGAGTTCAACTTCTGGAGAGCATGATGTAATCAAAGAACAAGTATCTTGTTTAGCTGATGTATGCACTCTTTTAGCTGACACATAATTTACCATGGGGAAGCACAAAATAGAGAGAGGTGTCACTTCTGGGTGTGAAAAGAGAAAATTGCCATCATCTCCATTGTCTCTGTCTCACATTCACTACATCCCATGGTCTTGGACTACATGGCTTATCATCCACTCACACTATTTAGATGGTATATTTTGGCTTTTATGAGTTCTTTTTGCTCTTCTTTTTCCTTTCTGAATCTTACAATGTAATGACAAAATGACATAACAAAATAATAATAATAAAAAGACTAGCTGTCAGTTAAAGAAGCATCACAAAAGTACTTCACCCTTCCAAGTACTCCACATATTAGCTCATGTAGCAATATCAGCACTCCTCTGAATTCAGTGTAAAAGTCTCATAGATGAGGTTACTGAGTGAGGAAACCTCTCCTGCTTACAAATTGAGTGAGGGGGAGCCGAAGTATTTCACAACTGTACAAGTTCTAACACCTCCTAGTTTTAATTGGAATTTTCCAGAAAATGAAGGTGGGGGCAAAAGTAAAGTATTTTGCCTGTTTCCTGCACCTCTCATTAATCCAGTGGATTTGATTAAACCTGGACAACACGTGGTTAAGGTTTGTGCTGGAAGTTAAAGTACAGTGGGAGGAGTATGAGATTTGAGTCAGACACCTCAATTCAAACCATGGCTCCTCACTTTATCATGGTAAACCTCTCTGATTGTTAGACCTATGTAAATGATTATTAGGAGAATAGTAAAGTATAGATTGGCTAGAAACCCAATAGACGGTGGTAATGATCAATTGAGAGAAGACACCTGACAGTAAATTATAAACTGGGAACATATCTTCTCCCACCATGTCCCTTTGTACTCATCACCTTCCTTCAAGTATTCCCTGATGACCTAAAATTGATTGTCCATCCCCTAGCCCTCTTTATTTGAATCCTCCAGGGCAATCAATATGTGTGTAAGAGGAAGTCACTCACAAGAGAAAGCAGGAAAGAGATTCAGCATCAGGACTTAGGCAAAAAGTACCTCTGGGCTGGTGTTGCTGACAGGGTGGCACAGGAATGAGACACAGACACAAAGTTAAGAATTAAGGGAGCGGGGGGCCCACTGCATCTCGTGCTAAGTGGACGATAATGCATCTTTGCTCCAGTTACTTATTTCAGAAGATCAGGGAGCATATGCTAAATGTCCTCAGGCTCAGGAGAGCCCACCAGATACCTATGTTTACATCCTGTTGCATATCAGAAGCAACAATCTTGGTTTAGGACAATAGTAAACGTTGTCGTCATAGTCACAAGACACATACCTTTACAGGGCGGGACCGCACGGCGTTCTATGCAGGCCTGAGGCTTAGTGTTCTAAGCCACCACCCTAGATACGCCTCGGGCAACATGGAAGACTCAGTTTCCCACAGGCTGGGGACTTGAATCGCTGCCAACGTCTGAAGTTCTCATGAACACTCTTGGGTTTGCAGGAGTCATCCAGTGAGGGTGTCAATTGTGTGGATGCCACACCTCCCTCCACTGAGGCCCCTGTGACATGGGCAAAGCATTCCCTGAATGAACATTGGGGGTCATCAGGGTGACTTGTGGTGGAGCTCAAGGAGGATGGCCTATGGACCAACCTCCATTACCAGCCTGGGTGCCCTCAACAGCCGTGGCAGGTAAAGTGGGCTGCAGAGCAGAGGGTCTCAAGTTCCCTGGAGGGGAATGATGAACAATGGCACAGAGGATCCCTGTAGCACTCTAAATGTGGAAGGTCTGAGGAATGATAAAAGACAGCTTGAAGGTTCTAAACTGGCCACCTCGTCTCCTGACTTGGATAATAACTTTGTCAGCTCCAGGTGCACTGGTGACAGGGCCTCCATCTCCTGTCACCAACAGTGTTCTAGGGAAAGCAGGCAGCACCAGAGGGTCCCCAGGATGAAATGATGGGTTAAAAGTGGGGTGTTTGTAGGGTTACCTGGTGGGTCATGTGATGGACCAGGTATGGGTGTGGGGACTTGTTGTTTAGTGAAATGATACAGGGAGGCTCCAGGACTCATGCTCATGTCCTGTCTGAGCAATGGAGATGCTATGGAGACAAGGACATATGTGAATGGAATAGTAAAAAAGGCTACAGTGTTGAGGCTATCAGGGGATCTCCTGAACTAATTGGGGAATCAGAGCTATCAACTTCAACATGTAGGCAGGCACATGGACAGGGAATCTTCAAGTATAGCAAATGTCCTCCTAGAGATTTTAGATTCCAGAACTCCAGCTGACAGGTTTTCCAGGACTTGCTCCCAAGTCAAGACTCCAAGACTTCTGACTGCTAAGAAGAAAGGAGCCCATGTTCTCACTGGATCACAGTTACTAACTGAGGAAATCATTTCCAGATATCTGCCAGTCTCAAGGGCTGATGCAGGACAAGGAGCATGGTTGACATATTTGGAAAAATGCCCCTCTGCTCACTCAGGAGCAGATAAGCGAGGTTCTCTAGAGTAAGTCTTAGGCAGCCATAGAGAAGTTATGAAAGAGATAGATTCCCACAGATTGTTTTACCCCTCTTCTCTTCAGTCTCCCTTTTTCTGGTGTTCAATACAAATCATCTTATGTCCTTTCTCACAACTACAGAACAAAAAGAAATGGAGAAAAATCTCTACCCAAGCAGGAGCCATTTCCTTAGGAACCTTGAAGTTCATGCCCTTTACCCATGCTTCCCAGTATACGCCTACAGGTTGTAGGCCCCCTCCAAACCCTCATCACACAGAGCCAGGCCCCCTGCCTGCTGCTCAGAGGTCCATACCACCACTCACAAAATTCTGTTTCCAGGACAGGAGATGCAAAGTTCCCCATGATTCTATTATGTAACAACAAACCGTAAGTGGAAAGGGTAAACGAGGGCCAGTAAAAGGCATCAATGGAGGATTCCAGAGGTTAACATAGGTGTCTGTCTGTTTAAAGTTGACACCAAGTGATGGAGACTGTTCCTTCTAATTTCAGCTCCAAACAAGAAAAGGAAATAGACTTATGACCAGGCATGAGTAAGGTGTCATTTGGGGCAATTAAATCTGGAATACATTCCTGTTCACTAGTCCCTCCCTCAGACTGTACTCAGTGAGAACAGGAACCTACAACATAGGCAGTTATTCACAAATCTATGCTACTGCCATTAATAATAATAATAATAATAATAATATAGAAAATATACTTCATTCTTTGCTATTCTCCATTCACTTTCTAAAAAGGAATCTGACTTCAAAGAATGTTCCATTGTAAAACCAACACCACCCAGTTTCCCCTCCATGACCATGAAATATTCATGGAATATGAGCAACATCTTCCTCTCAACTGTAAAATGAAGGGCTCAGGGTTCACCATCAGGTTAGGAACAAGTTCAAGGGAGTCTGAAGATCTGAGATTCCACAATCTTAGAGCAATTCAGAACAATTTACTCAATTCAGACAGTTATTCAACTGTCCTGTCCTGGTTGAATGAAAGAAAACCTGTCGGAAGGGAAATCAAAGGTGTCTTTTGGCAGGGAGGAGCTTATGGACTCTGGGCTGCAGCAGTTAGAGTAACTTCCAGGCTAGCTCACCCAGAGAGTCTGTCACTGCAGACGTGGACACACATAACTCCACTGAATCATTTTCTGCTTTAGACCATTTCTCCCCACTTCCCACATAAGACCTAGTTTACTCCAGTTCATATCCTTCAAACAAAATCATAGAGTAATTTCCATGTGCCTGAGGAAGTGACACAGGTATAGGCAAGCCTCTCCGTGCCACCAAAAAACATAATCCCACCACCCATTGAATACTTGTTTTGTGGCTTTTCTCCCTTCTAGAGAGAATACATCTCTTTGGTCCCATCCTTTCTCTATAGCCAATGTAGTTCTGCTTAAAATTCCAGGTCTTCCTCTAAGGAGACCCCTTGCCAACTGTAAATCTCAGGTATTCAACCTGACCCCACTCTTCAAGTGAGTGTTGTTTGGTGGGAGTCCACTGATCCTTCCTTCCTCTAATTCAGCTCAAATCTCATCCCAAGAAGATTGGTCATATTTGAATTCCCATAGATTTGAAGGATGGCAGGATTCTTATAACACATCCCCTATCCTACATTCTTACCTCCTTCTGAAGTCACAACCATAGGTGTGGACACTGACCGCTGCTGTCTGGCAGATTACAGGTTGACAAATGTTCAGGTCCAGGACCCAGAGAGTTACCTGCTCTCAGAAGATTCTCAGGTTTGAAAATTTGAATCTAAACAGGTTGAGAATTTAGGACTCAAGACATTCTACAGTGGGGGAGGGGCAGAGGACAGGTAGGCCTGAGGTGGGGGAGGGGAGACATTCCATGAAGGGCTCTGACAGATGGGTGAAAAAAACAGATGTTCACTGCAAATTATAATTGGACAACTCAATTGGTATGTACTCCTTCAGTGCACTTTGTGGATTCTTTCTCAGATTCACAGCAAAAGACTTATCCCAAGTTCTTATCATTCAACCTAGTTTCATGCCCCTCAACCCACCCTGCTCTGCATCTGTAGTGGTAGGTTGTTCACTTACTTCAACAACATTATTTTTTGTACAAAAATCAGAACACATAATCTGATAAATGCATATGTACTTATGGAGCTAAGGTAACACGATTTTGGAAATTAGGATTCCTCATCAGATAGAGAATGTTTAGACTGCTGTATGTTCATCAGCTTTGTTTCCTGTAAATAGTGCCCATTATTGTAAGCTCTGCAGCATCCACCAAGGCCTGCCGTACTAACCATCAGTCTTTGCTGAAAAGTCCTACCATATAAAAGATCTCTATGCTTGTAGATTTGCAGGAAAAATCATTGCTATCTTCTTCATTTTATTTTCTTGTTGTTAAATATTTAATTTTATCTTAAAGGATTTTAAATAATTTTTTAACAGACAGCATCTTCAGATTGAAAAGCAAAAGTTTAGGTAACATTTTCATGGTTTAAAAGCCCAATTTTCCAAATGGAATATGCAGGAACAAGTTTTCCACCTGCCCTTTCCACTGGCTACCTACCCAGTTCACCTCAGCAGAGGAAACCAAGGTTAATTGCTTCTTTTTAATCTTTCCAGAGAGATTTCATGCAATGTAAATATGATGTAAGTTCCTTTCAAATAAATGTTTTCACTTTTATTTCTGATTATGAAATTAGCATATGTTCCTATGTTTTCCATTATCAATTTCCCTGCAATTACAGTACTCTTATTTCCTTAAGATAGATTACTGAAAGGAACAAGTCTAGTATTTCTTAAATCTTTAGAGCTTCCCTAAGAATAATATTACCGTATTCAGCAAGCAAATACATCTTGCCAATTAAATTTGAAATTCTGTAAATGACAAATAATATTTTGGCATAAGTATGACCCAAATATTACATGACACTTGTATGCTAAGAAAATATAAGTCTGTGATTCAAAGTTAACAGGTGTCCTGTATTTTAACTGGCAACCCTACATAAGAGGTGTAACCTGTTAAGCTCTCATTATTTACTCCATAAGGAAGAGTAGTGAAACAACAGTAAAGAGAACTGAGTTTGAATCTTTGCTCCACCAACAAAGCACACTATTTTCACCTTTTCAATGAAAGAGTACATTTTACTAGAACATATTATTAAGTCTGGATTTTTATTCTAGTCCATTGCTAAGAAGCTACTTAATTTTACTCCAGGAGCCAGGACCTAGCAAAGCTAGAAGCCTTTAGGAAAGGACATGAATAAGAACAAAATGAATGCAGGCAAGGTGTGCATAAGCAATCCTTCCAATCTGAGGATACTGCCTTATGGCAGAACTCTTCTAAAAATACTTCACCACTGATCCTATCTAAGTACATGGAACTGCCCAGCAGGCTTGTAAGTATAAATGCTATGAATGGTCTTTTCCTACACTCTCTTTTACAGAGAGTGGGATGGCTGTGGAGGTTTCTGGAGAAGCATCACCTGTTCTGCAAAAAGCCTCACAGCCTGTTCCTGAGGCTCCATTTCCCGCCTTTTCCACAGGCCCCTCCCAGGACCCTGTCCTTGCAGGACCGGCGCCGCACGCATGCGCCAGCTTCCCGGGGGAGGGGGGGAGGCGAGGCGGGGCTTTCCGGCCAGCGACCTTCTGCCTTCCAACCGCTTCAGGTGTCGGTTGGGAACAGACCCGTGAAGGGAAGCGCATGCGCACAGCTCCGAGGGCGCGTCCCTAACCGTGGATGTCGGTGCGGGGGTGGGAGAGGAAATCTTCTGACCTTTGTCCCGCCTCTCCTACCTGGCATTATATATCGGTTATATAAAAAATAAAGGTAATGGCTACTCTGATTTATGGCTTGCAGTGATGTCACTGAGCTCAGTTTTGTGTGTGCTCTCAGGTTATTGGCATCCGTTGTGTCTGTATCAGGGGCTGCTCCCTAAGCTGCGCTCCTGCCCTGGTTTTGCCGCCCTGTGCTGTGGGGGAGCATTTATACCTCGGGAACTGGGAACACAGACCCGGCTGCAATTTTGATTGTTGGATTGCCTGGAGTTAAATTGCGTTAGGAAATTAATAATGTAGAGCAAACTTAAAAGTGTGTCAACTTTGTTTCTGTTACATTCTGACAGAAAAAAAAAGGAAGATTTCTTCTGTTTCTGAAAATCGTTATTCTACTGAAGAAAGAAGTAAGGAACATCATGAAATGTTAAGTGAAATTCTAATGTGTGCCTTCATTGTTTCACTATAATACTTGTTAACATAAAAATATCAGCCAACGTTTATAATGAACCACTCAGGTTCAAGAGTGTGAGCATCTTTCCTTAAAAGAATATAATCAAACATTTATTGAAAGTCTTGTGCTGGGACTGCAAGCACAGATTAGCTATAACAGAAGCAAGATTTGGGCAAAAATCAACAAAAGCGTTATGTTTAAATCAATTGGCTATATGGACCTTACAATAAAGAATATTGCATATTTTGTAATTTTTTGAAATTGTGTGCTATGTCTCTATTATATTATCAAAATTTACTGTGTGAGGATAGGTGTATTAATACAGAGTTGGTTTAGGCTGTTGAACCTTTGCCAGCATTTCTTTCTGTATGTACCTGGGGCTCTAACGTGGTTTTGTATTTGTATTCTGGACGAGTGGAGGTTCTGAGTGTAAGGGTGTCTTTGGAGTGTGAGGTCCATGTGTGTTCATCCTTGAGTTGTTAGGAGGTCAGTGGGAAGGCATTTTGTGCCTGATTATAGGTGTGGGGGAGAGGAAGCTGCTGTGTTCCTGGAAATGGGATATTCTATATGGCTATTTGTGGGCCTCTTGGGGATTGTAGAAATTCATGGAGAATGAGCTCAATTGTACATGTATTTGAGATGGTGTTCCTATGAATTCATAGTTCGGGGTTTATATTTGTATTTGACGGATTGGTTGGAATGGGATATGTGTATTCAGATGTGTGGATTGGTGGTGTCTGCATGTATATTTGGGATTAACTGGAGGTCATGAGGATATTTTTGAGTGTGACTTGGGCTCAGTGTTTTTGAAGAGTGTGAGATGCAGTGGGATTATTTTAATTTGAGGCTTTGGGAATTTTTTTCTTTTTTATATATTTTGCATGTTTTCCCAATTTTGTGGGGGAATATTTTGTGTTTAATTGTGGGTTTAGAAGGAATATGTGCATATGCACATGGGCAGTGATAGGGAATGTGTGTGTGCATATTAGTTTGTAGGATCTGTGTGTTATGTGTATTTGGGGAATGTGGGGGTATCACTTGAATTTAATGAGGGCATGTTGGTTAGTAATATATGTTTTGGTGATTTTCAGGAATTGTGTATGCATACTTCAGTGTTTGAGGGTAACTGTGAGATAATTCTAGGAAGCTGGCAGGATGTTGTGTAAGTTCAGATGAAAGGACTGTGGGATTGTGAGGTTTGTTGACTATTCTGGAAGATGCTGGAGTTATTTTTGTGAATATTCAAGAGTGTCGGGAATATGTATATACAGGTAGTGTGGGGCAGTATATGTATTTAACAGTGGGGTGTTATTTGTGCATATTTATAGCATACTGGAGAATTGTGGGTATATTTGAGGCTTGTGTGTATTGAGTTTATATGTATTCAAGGGTCATGGCAGTTTGAATGTATATCTTCTAAGGCTATGAATTTTAATTTGTAAGTAGAGAGTTATTAGTATGTATTCTAGGAAGCTAGTCTGTATGTACTTGATGGAATGATGGGCTGTGTGTTTATATGTGGAAGTAAATATTTTAGTTTGCCTGAGCTGCTATCACAAATACCACACAAGGGATTGTCTTAAACAACAAACATTTATTGGTCTCTGATTTGAGGCTAGAAGTCTAAATCAAGGTGTGGGCAAGGCTTGCTTTCTCCTGAATATCTGCAGTGTTCTTGCATTGACTGCCAGTGATCCTTGGATGTATTTCTGCCTCTCATCACTTGCCAATGTCCTTTCTAGCTTCTCTAACTTCTGATTTTCTTTGTAACATTTGCAGCAATCTAATTAACACACACCCTCATTCATTTGGGCCACACAATAACTAAAAATATCATGTTCATCAGATCCTATTTACAATAGTTTCACACACTGATAACAAAATGTCTAAATTGGTGTACATAATTCAGTCTACCACAGTGGGATAATTGTATTTTCATGTTTTCCATGTGTGATATGACTATATCTGAGAATTTGGCATATAAGAATGGAATTGTGTAATTGGGGATTTGGAAGGTCTTTTATGTGTAAGGTGAGATATTTCTTTGTGTCTTCAGAGTGTGTGACTGGTTTGTGTGTATATCCAGGAGTGGGTGGATGAATTGTATATGTTTTCCACAGGATATATCATGTAAGAATACTCACAGCCTTCTTTGGAAAGTGCTAGAGTTTTCACATGTGTGTTTGGGAATAAATGGGGGTTAGACAGGTGGGGTTTTATTCTGGATACATGGTGATAAGGTATAATGTTTTGGCAATGTGTGTATTCAGGTATTGTATATATTTGAGTGTGTATATATGTGTTTTCCATGCATTTAGGGAGGTCATGTTTGTATATTAGGAATAGTGCAGGGATAGTTGGTGTTTTGTGTTTTTTGTGTATCTATCTGAGTGTTAACTATATAATCATGTGTTGTGTATAGGTGTCTTCATAGGGGCTTTGTGTGTGTAATAAAGGGTTCACTGAATGTCTATTTATTCTGGAATGTAATGCTTGAAGAATTTGGTGCAGTTGCTTGTATATATGTTTTCAGGGCCTTGTATATAATTGATGTCTACAGGTTGTTTGTAGCTTTGTATGCATTTGAGTTCATGGAGTCCATGGAGTACTCATTCCTTGATATGTGGCAGGATCAGTCTGTGTATTTGAAAACTAACAGGCTGTATAGGTTGTGTATGTATTCAGAAAGTTTGAATATTGTAGAGTTGTGGAATTGTGTATGGGTGCATTGGGGGGTGTCTGAAACAAATCTTTGTTTAGTTGGTGTTTTCAGAGAGCCTATGTGTGTGTATGGTATTTAATGTGTACAGACCAGAAGTGTGTTGGTTATATGTGTGTTTTCAGGCAGATTTGTTATTTGTTATATGTGTGCAGTTTTAGTCCCAAACAACATGTAAGAGTAATACAACATGTAGTCCTAATACAACATGGCATTTGAGTATTCATGGTAGGTACATTTTTATTATAAATATTTAGGAATAGGTCATTTGACTATATTTAAGGTATGGGTACAGTTGAGCATGTTTTTCTAGTATATTTGGGGCTAGATAAATTTGGAGATATGTACTGTGGTTTTGTTGGTTTATTTAGGATAGGAATTGAGGGTCCTATTTAAGGTACAACTCCATCCTGTACAAATGTTCCTATGAAAGGAGATCATGTTTGCTGGAGCTGGTTCATATTAACAACATATGGTGGTGTACTGCTGTATGTACCCCAGAAAAACATATTTTTAAACTTAATCCATTCCCATTGTTAAGTAGGACCTTTTGATGAGGGTACTTTAGTTAAGGTGTGGCTCACCTCAACCAGGATGTGTATTAATCCTATTACCGGAACCCTTTATAAACAATGAAATTCAGACAGAAAGCCACAGGAAGCCAGAATGTGAAATTCAGTGGAACCCAGAAGAGAACAGAAAGGCCACTAGAGGCCATAATGTGCATTACTACATGTAGAAGAGCTCAGAATCAAGGATTTTGGAAGGAAGCCCCAGATTCCATCTTTTGATGACTACTTGATTTTGACTTTCTCAGCATCAAAACTGTGAGGTAATGAATTCCCATTGTTTAAACCACCCTTTGCAAGGTATTTGCTTGAGCAACCCAGGAAAACTAAAACACTTGGGATCATCGATTGTGCATATCTCTCCTCATGTCTGTGTTCAGTGACATCAGGTTGGCAGTCTAAATTGGCCATGGTGGGAATATTTCCTCCATAAATCAAGGATACTCCTCTTCCTGGAGAGCAGATTATTGTACATTTGCAGAGCACCATTCAAGGGTCTGTGGGTGTGTGGGTGTGTGTGCTTAGTATGTACATGTAGAGCTAGATCATTCAGGCAACATTGTAGTAGGTTTATTGGCTGCTCTAAATGAATTGTGAGTGGAAAATTTGTAGATTTTGTGTCCTTTCCTGTTTGCAGGCATCTTGAGTTATGATTTATTGGGTTGCTTATAATCAGATTGATCCATGCTTTAATGACAAGGACTCCCTTTAAATGTTGGAGATTTCCTGCTACTCCTCATGCAGATGGGTTCAGGTGTGTCTGAGTTTTAAGATGTTCCTTCTACTTTCATGTGGTACTGGCATCAGGTAACCCAAACGGGTGGGGGTGATGGACAATGGCCATGCATAGCAGAACTTTACAGTTGAGTTGTTTAAATGGCAGTCAGCAGTCCTAAGTAATGGGGTTTCCTGAACAGTAAGACAGATGGATCAAGACTTCTCCCAGGCAAACCCTCTGAGAGTCATCTGGGCAGCCACAGGTGCAATTGGCTTCTCTTGGTCATGACTAGTGGTCAAGAATACATCCTTTAGAAAGGATGCAAAGCCATGTGCCCACCCCCAACCTACTTTCTGCTTCCTGGGTGGGTAATATTGGTTAGTGAACAGGTCAGCTGGAACACTGATTCTCAAGCAACCTATCTCCATGGAAACCTGAACCTTCAGGAGTGGAGAGGACCTCTAGCTGTCAGTGAGGTGACCTTGGAGGAACTGCAAAGGTAGGGCTGGAGGATGATGGTTTTTGGGACTGCTCACTGGGGAGGTCCAGCTAAGAGGAGATTTGTCTCTAACTCTCCTGAACCCCTATGATAAGGCCTTTTTCTTATCTGAAGGCTTAGGATAGTCTTAGCACTGGGAAGCTCCTCTCAATTTCATGTTTTTCTTGTAGAGTTCCTGGAACTTCTTTATTTTCCTTATTCCACATGGAGCTGAATCCCACTGGGGGGTGGTATCAAGTGATGGTGGAATGCTTATGACCTCAAACATGCCTCCGGCCTCCCTGGGACCCACCCAAGGATTTCTGGGCCTTGCAACTTATGGTGAGTCTCCTTTTTGCCTTTTCTTCTTTATTATGTATCCTCCTGCCAATAAAAGGCACACACATTCTTTTTTGAAAGCCCCAATGAATGCTTCCCTATGGTACAGAAGGATTCTTATAGCCTCAACTGCCCATTTCATATCCTAACCCAAACTTAATCACAGGATTTTGTTCTATATAATGTGTATGTAAGGAGAATGGTGCTCTGGTTGCTTTTTTATGTTGAGATTGTTCACCTACCATACAATTATCAAAAGATCTAAAGTGTACAATCAGTTGCACATGGTACAATCATACAGCTGTGCATCCATCACCACAATTAATTTTTTTCAATTTTTAGAATATTTTCATTACTCCAGAAAAAAATAAAGACAATAAAAAAGGAAACTCAAATCCTCCCATACCCCTAACAACCCCCCTCCATTATTGATTCATCGTATTGGTACAGTACGTTTGTTACTTTTGATGAAAGAATGTTAAAATACTAACTGTAGTATATAGTTTGCGATAGGTATATTTTTTCCTATAAGCCCCTATAACTTGTAGTTATAGTGTCATACATTTGATCTAGTTCATGAGAGAGATTCCTAATATTTGTACAGTTAGTCACGGATATTGTCCACCACAAGATTCACTGTTTTATACATTCCCATCTTTTAACCTCCAACTTACCTTCTTTTGGTGACATATGTGACTCTGAGCTTACCCTTTCCACGACAGTCACACAGCATTCAGCACTGTTAGTTATTCTCACAACATGCTACCATCACCTATGTCCATTTCCAAATGTTTAAGTTCACCCTAGTTAAACATTCTGCTCATAATAAGCAACTGCTCCCATTCTTTAGCCTCATTCTATATCCTGGTAACTTATAATATAATATATGTCTATGAGTTTACATATTATAATTAGTGCATATCAGTGAGACCATACAATATTTGTCCTTAAGTGTCTGTTTTATTTCACTCAATATAGTACCCTCAAGAATTCTTCATCAGTCCATTTTTTTAAGATGGTTTTGTTCACACACCATACATTCTGTCCTAAGTAAACAATCAATGGTTCCCTGTATAGTCAGGTATTTATGTATTCACCACCATCACCACTATCTATATAAGGACCTCTCCACTTCTTCCATGAAGAAGGAGAAAGAGTCAAAGAAGGTAGAGAAACAAAAGAAAAAGAAAAAAGAAAGAGAGAAACAAACAAACAAAACAACATTACAGCTAGGAAGCAACAAAAGGAAAGACAGCACCAAACTAAAGCAGAATAAAGAGTCAGACAACATCACCAATGCCAAGAGTCCCATACCCTTCCCCTATGTCCCCACCCATATGTATTTAGCTTTGGTATATTGCCTTTGTTATATTAAAGGAAGCATAATGCAATGTTTCTGTTAACTATAGTCTCTAGTTTGCATTGATTGTGTTTTCCCCCAATCCCACCCCATTTTTAACACCTTGCAATGCTGACATTCATTTGTTCTACGTCATATAAAAACATATTTGTCCCTTTTATCACAATCATTGAGCACACTAGCTTTCACTGAGTTATACAGTCCCAGTCTTTATCTTTTCTCTTTCCTTCTGGTGTCCCACATACTCCTAACCTTCCCCTTTCAACCATGCTCACAGTCATCCTTGTTCAGTGTACTTACATTGCTGTGCTACTATCTCCCAAAATTGTGTTCCAAAACTCTCACTCTGTCTTTTCCTTTCTGTCTGTAGTGCTCCCTTTAGTATTTCCTGTATAGCAGGTATCTTGTTCACAAACTCTGTCATTGTCTGTTTATCAGAGAATATTTTAAGCTTTCCCTAATATTTGAAGGACAGTTTTACTGGATATAGGATTCTTGGTTGGTGTTTTTTCTCTTTCAGTATCTTAAATATATCACACCACTTCCTTCTTGCCTCCATGGTTTCTACAGAGAAATCCGCACATAGTCTTATCAAGCTTCCTTTGTATGTGATGAATCACTTTTCTCCTGCTGCTTTCAGGATTCTCTCTTTATCTTTAACATTTGATACTCTGATTATTAAGCATCTTGGCATAGTCCTATTCAGATCTATTCTGTTTGGGTTATGCTGCTCTTCTTGGATCTGTAATTTTATGTCTTTCATAAGAAACCGGAAATTTTCATTGATTATTTCCTCTGTTATTCCTTCTGCCCCTTTTCCCTTCTCTTCTCCTTCTGGGACACAAATGACATGTACATTCCTGCATTTTATTTTGTCATTCAATTCCCAGAGATGTTGCTCATATTTTTCCATTCTTTTCTCTGTTGTTCTTTTGTATGTAGGCTTTCAGGTGCCTTGTTCTCCAATTCGTGAGTGTTTTCTTCTGCCTCTTGAGCTCTGCTGTTGTATGTCTCACACTGTGCCTTTCATCTCTTGTGTTGGGCCTTTCATTTCCATAGATTCTGCCAGTTGTTTTTTCAAACTTTCAATTTCTACCTTATGTATGCCCAGTGTTTTCATTTTAAGCTTCATCTCTTATGCCATACCTTCCCTAAACTTTTTGAATTGATTTAGTATTAGCTGTTTAAATTCCTGCATCACAGTTGAAGTGTAAGTTTGTTCTTTGATTGGGTCATACCTTTGTTTTTCTTAGTGTAGGTTGTAGTTTTCTGTTGTCTAGGCATCTGGTTTCCTTGGTTACCCCAATCAGGTTTTCCCAGACTTGAATGGGCTCAGGTCTCAGGAGACAATAGTATCATGTCTCCCAGAGGGTGAGTCTTAGAAGACTCACACCCTGTTGAGGCCTCAAGTCACTGTGCTTTTCTGTCCAGCAGGTGGTGCCTGTCAGCCTGTTGTAAGGAGGTGTGGCCTGTAGTTGTTTTCCCCCAGGCTCTGGGGTCTGGTTCTGAATGGAAGGCGGGTAGCAGAGCTTGGCACCACCTTCTTCCTCTTAGAGAAAATACATCCCCTAGGGAGAGGCCATTAGCATTTGAATAGTCTCTCTGCCTCTGTTATTTCCACCCTTGTCTGGGTCAGAGTGCTGGGAACTGAAGATGGCTGAGGCTTTCTCCACTGAGCTGAAAAAGGGACAGAAAGCCCCCTTTCAGGGCTGCTCTGTGGCCCCCTTTAGTTTCACCCATCGGCCAGGGGTAGCACCAGGTCCTCTGGGCTTCCCCTCCCTCTTAGAGAGGTCCTCTGGCTCTCCAAGGTCAGTTGTCATCAAAAGCCTCTGTCTGCTTGTTGGGGATTCATAGCTTGTATTTGTTAATTAAAACCCCAGTTGGAGCTCAGCTGAGCTATATTTCCTTGCTGGGAAAGTGCTTCTCTCTAGCACCATGAGGCTTTGCAGTTTGGGCTGTGGGGGGAGGGGCTCCTGGCTCAAGTCTGCAGTTTTTGCTTACAGATTTTATGCTGTGATATCAGGCATTCCTCCTAATACAGATTGGTGTATGATGAGTGGATGGTCATGTTTGTCCCCCTGCAGTTATTCCAGATTATTTACTAGTTGTTCCTGGTTGTGTATTAGTTGTTCCAGGGGGACTAACTAGCTTCCACTCCTCTCTATGCCACCATCTTCCAGACCTCCTCTGGTTGCTTTTTTATGTGAATGTTAAGGCATTTTTAATACATTTGTATTGTGAAATTAACATATATGCAGAAGAGTGATAACTTTCAGAGTACAATTAAATAAGTAAAGTGAAAATTTCAAAGAACATTATGGATTACAGTTCCATAATTTCAGTTATTTCCTTATTGTGATATGTAACATATATATAGAAAGCTGATAATTTTCAAAGTATGATTCAACAAGCAGTTATATATGTAACTTCAGAGAATATTATAGGCTACAGTTCCACAGTTTCAATTATTTCTTTAGGTGAAATATAAGATCTATACAGAAAGATGAAAACTGTCTAAGTACAATTTAGGAGTAGCTACAGAGGAAATTTCAAAGAATGTGATGAGTTACATTACACCTTCTTCCTTTATATGTGTTAATAAAATAATTTGCTTGAATAATCAGGTTACAGTCAAAATGTGCATCTTTGATAGTCCTTCTTTGTCATTCAGTGATTCTGTCTTTCTCTTCTCTGACTAAAAAAAAAAATGTGTTGCTCTCATGGTTTAACTCTCAGAGGTCAACTTTTTTTTCTCCTTTTCAATTCCTTGGGAGAAACTTCCTTGTAGATGCCATGAACTAAAACTGTCCTTCCTTCATAGACCAAGGCCAATACCCTAAAGAAAGTTCCTTGATTGAACAATCATGTAAATCCCCAGTCACTGAAGGGAAAGAGGGTTAGGAATCAGGAAAACTGGGCAACTGAGTAGTTTCACACCCTCTTCCCATCAGATTTAAAATTTTTTAAATAAGAACATTGAATCAGATAGTTTTTAACTAACTGTACAACTAGCTCTACAAATATGCAATATTTCTACTCTCCAAGTATCCATTTGCAATAATTTGAGAAAAGTTTGAAGGACAGGACAATTACAGTGTTCACAAAGTTCTGATGGTGATAGCTTCATTTTTCATGTCAAATTTTTACAGAAAGGGTTAAATTATGCTTAATCTCCTTGTAACATATGTGGTAGATTGAATTATGGTCTCTGGAAGGAAAAAAAAATACAGAAGGAAAATGTTCCTAATCTGCACAGGCATTCCTTTGGGGTGAGCCCCTTGTAAATTGATCCTTTTGAAGATGTAATTTTTAGTTAAAATGCATCCAACTGAATCAGGATATGCCTTAATACTGTTACTGGAGGCCTTATAGAGAGAAAGGCACTGGGAAAGCCAGAAGCCAGAAGTGAAGGGAAGCCAGAAGACAAGGGAGAAGATATCACCCTATGACAGGAAGGTCAAGGAACCCCAAGGATTGCCAGCCCACCAGAACTCTACTGACCCTGGGAGCAAGCAAGCCATCCAGCCTCTGAAACTGTAAGACAATATATTCCCATTTTTAAGCCATCCTACTGTGTGGTTTTGTCATGGTAGTCAGTAAAACAAGAACATACGATGCCATCATAGAAAATCTTGAAATTGTTGAAACCTCGCAGGCCTGGATTACACAAAGTGAATATAAGAATTGGAACTTGGAACTTTTGGTGGCAGTTATAAGGGCAAAGGTCAGTGCCTCACAAGTTGTTTTTCTCAGTCATGATTTGGAACTTTAACTTCAGAATCACAGAAGCATGCATTTGTAAAGGACCTCAGGAAACAGGATGGATGGTTGGTCTGAGTGGACCTTTTGTTTCTGTGTAGTGACTTTTGGCTTGTCTTGCAGTTGCCTATGATAACACTTCTTACTTCATATGGCAAAACAATTGCTGGTCTTTCCTCTAAACCAGAGGTCAAGGTCTAACTCCTACAAAAATTCTCCAATTATTTCAGTTTATTCCCACACTCTAACCCTACCAACCTGTCTTACTTGGAAGACTTCAAAATAATTGTAGTCTAAACCTGGAATTGCAGCTCACTGGAGTCTTGGCTTGTGTATTACCTTGCTAGACTTTCAGCTCCTGGAAACTCCAAAATTTGGGGCAAATGGATATCATGTGTTTCTTGGTATGAAAGTGCAGCTCTGTCACTTACCAGCTGTGTGACCCTGAGGAAGTTGTGAACTTTCTCTAAGATTTAGCTTCTTCAGTTGCAAAGTTTGGAAGTTATTACCTCTGCTTATAGTATTATTATAAGGATTATGTGAGATATGTGTGTGCAGTGACCAACCAGTGATAAATACTTAATAAACAGAAACAACTTGATCCCCTCCCTTTGTATAATCATGTAAGTGTGTTTTGCTTGAACTGACACCTCCATGGGGGGTGAGGTCTTCAGATAACACAATCTCAGTACTCAGCTGGGCAACTCATATTGCCTCTATGATTCTGTTATAGGATAAAAGGAAGGAGATTCAGAATGAAGTAGAGTTAGACCAGAAGAAAAGTGTCCCAAGAATGCACTTTGAATTTTACTAGGTTTGCCTTGTATCTCAGGGAATGTGGATTAAGAGTCCTGCAACCCCAGTGCAACTGTGTCAGTAAATTATTTCCACCTAACATTAATACAAGGCTCTAATTTGTGTATATTTCTGCTTTCCTTAATTTTTATCTTTATTCTTTTTTTTTACTCATTGTATTCCCTGATTTATTTTCATTTTGTCTCATGACATTTTTCTTGCAAAGATATTGAGCTATAGTAACATAGCATACAATCATCCAAAATGCACAATTGTTCACAATATCATCATATAGCTGTGCATTCATCACCACAGTCAATTTTTGAAAACTTTCATCCCTCCAAAAAATAATTAAAATGAGAATAAAAGTATGGTTCATTATTTTAAGCTGTCCAGGCATCTGACTTTCTTGATTAGTTTATTCTGGATCTCATTTTCACTCTTTTACCTAGAAAACATGGAGAGAGGGATGTACCTATTTACTGTTGATGAGGTGGCAGAATGCTGTAGCCTTTCTGGAGGTCAGCGTGGTGGTTCCACAAGAAGATAAGTATGTGAGGGCCATAAGGTGCTGCAACCTCATAATGGGATAGGTACTTGGAAGATCTGAGAGAAGAGACATGAATGGACATTTGCATACTGGTGTTTATGGAGGCAGTATGAATGATTTGCAACGGGGTGGCAGTGGCCTAAGGATTCATTGACTGAGGAACATGAGGATGGTGAACTGTGGTGTATGCATACAATGGAATTTTGAGCAACTGTGAGAAGGAGTGAAGCTGTGAGACATGTAAGGAGGTGAATGGATTCTGTAGGCAGCATTTTGCATGAACTACACCAGAAGCAAAGGTAAACACAATAATGCCCAACCAATATGGACTAACTACAATTTGTAAACTCAGAATTGAATCTTAGAGCAGAGCCTATCAGGGGAATTGTCATTTTAAAGGTCCCAGGATTGTAAGCTCTTACAGCAGTCAAATATATTCCTGAATTGTAATGGCTATCTCCAGGTTCTGAGATGCTGATCCCGTTGTGTATAACCTGATGGATCCTGGGAACTTTGGATATCTGTGTGACACCTGAAACTCAGAGCTAGAGCTCAGCAGATATGAATGTCACTATTAGTGCAAACAGAAACTATTTAAAAAGCTGAAAAAGAGTCCAGACTTCAATTAGAGATATGAATGAAGCAGATCTGGTTAGTACTAAGGCAAATCAGGCCAAAGGGTAAGAGAAAATTTTGACCGTGTTTTAAAACTTCAACTTCTGTTTGAGACCAAAGGAAGAGATGTTTATTTGGGACAGGATCTGTATTTTCTAAATAATATAACTTTTACAGTCAGTTCAAACACCATAATTACATGGAACTTTAAATAGGAAGTGAGATATGGTAGGGTTGTAAAAGGTAGAGTGAAATAGTGACACATCCCAAAGAAATTTGGACAGAGCATAAAAATATATATGCAGGGCCCCCCCTGAGAAGCTGGGGGAAAATGCAGAAGTGTTGGACTTCCTCACCTGGATGGTTGCTGATGTTCTCACAAACATTGGGGACTGACAGTTTGGTATGCCAATCCTTGGGGCTTACCCTTATAAAGTTGTTACTGCAAAGGGGAGACCAAATCTGCTTGTAATTGTGCCTAAGAGTCTCCTCCTGAGTACTTCTTTGTTGCTCAGATGTGGTCCTCTCTCTCTGGCTAAGCTGACTCAGCAGGTGAACTCACTTCCCTCCCCGCTATGTGAGACCTGACTCCCAAGGGTGTAAATCTCCCTGGCAATGCAGGGTATGACTCCTGGGGATAAATCTGGACCCAGCATCATGGGAATGAGAACATCTTCTTGACCAAAAGGGAGATGTGAAATGAAACAAAATAGTTTCAGTGGCTCAGAGATTTCAAATAGAGTCAAGAGGTCACTCTGGTGACATTCTTCCACACTATGTAGATAACACATTAAAGTTTTAATGTATTGGAACAGCTAGAAGTAAATTCCTGAAACTATCAAACTCCAACCCAGTAGCCTTGACTCTTGAAGACAATTGTATAACAATGTAGCTTACAGTGGGTGACAGTGTGATTGTGAAAGTCTTGTGGATCACACTCCCTTTATCCAGTGTATGGATGGATGAGTAGAAAAATGGGGGCAAAAACTCGATGAAAACTGGGGTGGGATGGGGAAGATGATTTGGGTGTTCTTTTTTGCTTTTATTTTTTATTCTTATTCTTATTATTTCTGGTGTAAGGAAAATGTTCAAAAATAGATTGGGGATAGCACAGTCATACCTCAATAGAGGACCTGGGGGTGCACAGCCTGGAAGAGGGACCCACTCACAAGTCCCAGGGGCCATATGCCAACACGAAGGACTTGTGGGTCAGTGGCAGAGACAAACTGTGGCAGGACTGAACCGAAGGATTCGAGTATTGCAGCAGCTTTAAATCTCCAGGAACACCAGGGAGATTTGATTGTTAGAGCTGCCCCCCTCTCCCTGACTGCCCCAGACACACATCCCACATACAGTGCAGGCAACACCAACTACACATGCAAGCTTGGAACACCAATTGGACCCCACAAGACTCACATCTCCACTCACCACAAAGACAAAATGGGGGAGAACTGCTTGAGGAAAATAGGTGGCTCACGGATGCCACCTGCTGGTTAGTTAATGTGTAATCCACGAAGCTGTAGATCTGACAGATTAGAGATACGGGTTTTAATCAGTCTAAAAATCCTAAAAGAACCCTATTAAGTTAAGCAAATGCCAAGAAGCCAAAAACAACAGAAAATTTTAAAGTGTATGAAAAAACTAGACGATATGGATAACCCAAGCCCAAGCACCCAAATCCAAAGATCAGAGACGGCACAGTACTTGGAGAAATTAATCACAGAACTAAAGATGAACAATGAGACATTGGAACAGGATATAAAGGACATGAAGAAGACCCTAGAAGAGGATAAAGAAGACATTGCAAGAGTAAATTAAAAAATATATGATCTCATGGAAATAAAAGAAACTGTTGACCGAATTAAAAAGATTCTGGATACTCATAGTACAAGACTAGAGGAAGTTGAACAATGAATGAGTGACCTGGAAGACAACAGAATGGAAAATGAAAGAACAAAAGAAAGAATGGGGGAAAAAATTGAAAAAATCGAAATGGACTTCAAGGATATGATAGATAATATAAAACATCCAAGTATAAGACTCATTGGTGTTCTGGAGGGGAAGAAAAGGGTAAAGATCTAGGAAGAGTATACAAAGAAATTGTTGGGGAAAACTTCCCAAATGTTCTACACAATATAAATACACAAATCATAAATGCCCAGCAAACTCCAAATAGAATAAATCAAAATAAACCCACTGCAAGACATATTCTGATCACACCGTCAAATATGGAAGAGAAGGAGCAAGTTCTGAAAGCAGCAAGAGAAAATCAATTCACCACAAATAAAGGAAACAGCATAAGACTAAGTAGTGGCTATTCAGCAGCCACCATGGAAGCGAGAAGGCAGTGGCATGTCATTTAAAATTCTCAGAGAGAAAAATTGCCAACGAAGAATTCTTTATCCAGCAAAGCTCTCCTTTAAATTTGAAGGAGAGCTTAAATTTTTCAGAGACAAACAAATGCTGAGAGAATTTGCTAACAGGAGACCTGCCCTACTTGAGATACTAAAAGGAGCCCTACCAACAGAGAAACAAAGAAACGAGAGGGAGAGATGGAGAAAGATTCAGTACTAAAGAGATTCAATATTGGTTCCTTAAAGGACAATGAGAGGGAGAGGGAAAAAATGTATCTGACAAACATAAATGAAAGAATAGGATGGCTGATTCAAGAAATGCCTTCACAGTAATAACATTGAATGTAAATGGATTAAACTTCCCAATTAAAAGATATAGATTGGCAGAACGGATCAAAATATATGAACCATCAATATGTTGCATACAAGAGACTCATCTTAGACACAGGAACACAAAGAAATTGAAAGTGAAAGGATAGAAAAAAATATTTCATGCAAGCTACAGCCAAAAGAAAGCAAGAGTAGCAATATTAATCTCAGATGAAATAGACTTTAAATGAAAGGATGTTATGAGACACAAAGAAGGCCACTACATATTAATAAAAGGGGCAATTCAACAAGAAGAAATAACAATCATAAATGTTTATGCACCCATAACATAAAAAAAATACATGAGACAAACACTGGCAAAACTAAAGGAAGCAATTGATGTTTCCACAATAATTGTGGGAGACTTCAACACATCACTCTCTAACCAGACAGAAGACCAATAAGGAAACTGAAATCCTAAACAATGTGGTAAATTAGTTGGATTTAACAGACATATATAGAACATTACATCCCAAATCACCAGGATACACATTCTTCTCTAGTGCTCATGGAACTTTCTCCAGAATAGATCATATGCTGGGACATAAAACAAGGCTCAATAAATTTAAAAAAATTTAAATTATTTCAAGCACATTCTCTGACCACAGTGGAATACAATTAGAAATCAATAACCATCAGAGACTTAGAAAATTCACAAATACCTGGAGGTTAAACAACACACTCCTAAACAATCAGTGGGTTAAAGAAGAAATAGCAAGATAAATTGCTATATATAGAGAGAAGAATGAAAATGAGAACACAACATACGAAAACCTATGGGATGCAGCAAAAGCGTTACTGAGGGGGAAATTTATAGCGTGAAACACATATACTAAAAAGGAAGAAAGAGCCAAAATCAAAGAACTAATGGATCAACTAAAGAAGCTAGGAAATGAACAGCAAACCAATCCTAAACCAAGTAGAAGGAAAGAAATAACAAGGATTAAAGCAGAAATAAAAGACATAGAGAACAAAAAAACAATAGAGAGGATAAATATCACCAAAAGTTGGTTCTTTGAGAAGATCAACAATATTGACAAGCCCCTAGCTAGACTGACAAAATCAAAAAGAGAAAAGACCCATATAAACAAAATAATGAATGAGAAAGGTGACATACCTGCAGATACTGAAGAAATTAAAAAAATTATAAGAGGATACTATGAACAACTGTATGCCAACAAACTGGATAATGTAGAAGAAATGGACAATTTCCTGGAAACATATGAACAACCTAGACTGACCGGAGAAGAAACAGAAGACCTCAATCAACCAATCACAAGCAAAGAGATCCAATCAGTCATCAAAAAGCTTCCCACAAATAAATGCCCAGGGCCAGATGGCTTCACAGAGGAATTCTACCAAACTTTCCAAAAAGAACTGACACCAATCTTACTTAAACTCTTTCAAAACATTGAAGAAAATGGAACACTATCTAACTCATGTTATGAAGCCAACATCAATCTAATACCAAAACCAGGCAAAGATGCCACAAAAAAGGAAAACTACAGGCCTATCTCCCTAATGAATATAGATGCAAAAATTCTCAACAAAATACTTGCAAATTGAATCCAAAAACATTAAAAATTCATTCACCATAAACAAGTGGGGTTCATTCCAGGCATGCAAGGATGGTTCAACATAAGAAAATCAATCAAGGTATTACAACACATTAACAAATCAAAATGGAAAAATCAAATGATCATCTCAATAGATGCTGAAAAAGCATTCGACAAAATCCAAAATCCCTTTTTGATAAAAACACTTCAAAAGGTAGGAATTGAAGGAAACTTCCTCAATATGATAAAGAGCATATATGAAAACCCACATACAGCATAGTACTCAATGGTGAGAGACTGAAAGCCTTCCCTCTAAGATCAGGAATGAGACAAGGATGCCTGCTGTCACCACTGTTATTCAACACTGTGCTGGAAGTGCTAGCCAGGACAATCCAGCAAGACAAAGAAATAAAAGGCATCCAAATTGGAAAGGAAGAAGTAAAACTGTCATTGTTTGCAGATGATATGATCTTATATCTGGAAAACCGTGAGAAATCATTGATACAGCTACTAGAGCTAGTAAAGAAATTTGTCAAAGTAGTGAGATACAAGATTAATGCTCATAAGTCAGTAATGTTTCTATATGCTAGAAATGAACAAATTGAAGAGACACTCAACAAAAAGATACCATTTTCAATAGCAACTAAAAAAAATCAAGTACCTAGGAATAAACTTAACCAAAGATGTAAAAGACCTATACAAAGAAAACTACATAATCCTACTAAAAGAAATAGAATGGGACCTTAAAAGATGGAAAATATTTCATGTATATAGGAAGACTAAATGTCATTAAGATTCAATTCTACCCAAACTCATCTACAGATTCAATACAATCCCAATCAAAATTCCATCAATCTACTTTGCAGACTTGGAAAAGCTAGTAATCAAATTTAGTTGGAAAGGAAAGATGCCTCGAATTGCTAAAGACACTCTAAAAAAAAAAAAAACAAACTGGGAGGACTTACACTCCCTGACTTTGAAACTTATTATAAAGCCACAGTAGTCAAAACAGCATGGTACTGGCACAAAGATAGACATATAGATCAATGGAATCGAATTGAGAATTCGGAGATAGACCCCCAGATCTATAGACAACTGATCTTTGATAAGGCCCCCAAAGTCACTGAACTGGGTCATAATGGTCTTTTCAACAAATGGGGCTGGGAGAGTTGGATATCCATATCCAAAAGAATGAAAGAGGACCCCTACCTCACACCCTACACAAGAATTAACTCAAAGTGGATCAAGGATCTCAATATAAAAGACAGTACCATAAAACTCCTAGAAGATAAGTAGGGAAACATCTTCAAGATCTTTTATTATGCAGCCACTTTCTAGACTTTATACCCAAAACACAAGCAACAAAAGAAAAAATAGATAAATGGGAACTCCTCAACTTTAGAAGTTTCTGTACCTCAAAGGAATTTCTCAAAAAGGTAAAGAGGCAGCCACCACAATGGGAAAAAATTTTTGGAAACCATGTATCTGACAAAAGACTGATATCTTGCATATATAAAGAAATCCTACACCTCAATGACAAGAGTACAGACAACCGAATTATAAAATGGGCAAAAGATATGAGAATACAGTTCTCTGAAGAGGAAATACAAATGGCCAAGAAAAACATGAAAAAATGTTCAGCTTCACTAGCTATTAGAGAGTTGCAAATTAAGACCACAGTGAAATACCATCTCACACCAATTAGAATAGCTGCCATTAAACAAACAGGAAACTACAAATGCTGGAGAGGATATGGAGAAATTGTTGGTGGGACTGTATAATGGTTCAGCCACTCTGGAAGTCAGTCTGGCAGTTCCTTAGGAAACTAGATATAGAGTTACCCTTCGATCCAGCGATTGCACTTCTCGGTATATACCCAGAAGATATGAAAGCAGTGACATGAACAGATATCTGCAAGCCAGTGTTCATAGCGGCATTATTCACAATTGCCAAGAGATGGAAACAACCCAAATGTCCTTCAACCGATGAGTCGATAAATAAAATGTAGTATATACACACAATGGAATACATGGCTGTAAGAAGAACGATGTTGTGAAACATATGACAACATGGATGAACCTTGAAGACATAATGCTGAGTGAAATAAGCCAGGCCCAAAAAGAGAAATATTATATGCTACCACTAATGTGAACTTTTAAAAATGTAAAACAAATGGTTTATAATGTAGAATGTAGGGGAACTAGTGATAAAGAGCAATTAAGTAGTGGGGAATGATAACCCAATAAGAACAGACAAGCTATCGTGGGTAAATTTAACATTCTGGGAATGCCCAGGAATACGTATGGTCTGTTAATTTCTGATGCGTATAGTAGGAACAAGTTCACAGAAATGTTGCTATATGAGGTTACTTTCTTGGGGCAGAGTAGGAACATGGAAGTATAGTAGTTATCTTAGGTTAGTTGTCTTTTTATTACTCCCTTGTTATGATTTGTTGGAAATTTTTTTATTGTATGTTTTTTTTAATTTTTTTTATCGTTGATTTAAAAAACAGAGTTAATTTTTAAAAAATGAAAAAATATGCAGAGCCCCCTTGAGGAGCTGGTGGAGAATGCAGGGGTATTGGGCTTCCCCACCTCGATGGTTGCTGATGTGCTCACAGACATAGGGGACTGGTGGTTTGATGGGTTGAGCCCTCTACCACAGGACTTGCCCTTGGGAAGACTGTTGCTGCAAAGGAGAGGCTAGGCCTCCCTATAATTGTGCCTGAGAGCCTCCTCCTGAATAGTTCTTTGTTGCTCTGATGTGGCCCTCTCTCTCTAGCTAAACCAACTTGGCAGGTGAAATCACTGCCCTCCCCCCTACGTGGGATCAGACAACCAGGGGAGTGAATCTCCCTGGCAATGTGGAATATGACTCCCAGGGAGGAATGTAGACCTGGCATCGTGGGATGGAGTACATCTTCTTGACCAAAAGGGGGATGTGAAAGGAAATGAAATAAGCTACAGTGGCAGAGAAATTCCAAAAGGAGCCAAAAATCACTCTGGTGGGCACTCTTATGCACAATATAGACAACCCTTTTTAGGTTCTAGTGAATTAGAGTAGCTAGCAGTAAATACCTGAAACTATCAAACTACCACCCAGAACCCATGAATCTCAAAGACGATTGTACAAAAATGTAGCTTATGAGGGGTGACAATGTGATTGGGAAAGCCATATGGACCACACTCTCCTTTGTCTACTTTGTGGATGTATGGGTAGAAAAATGGGGGAAGGGAAAAAACAAACAAACAAACAAAGGTACCCAGTGTTCTTTTTTACTTTAATTGCTCTTTTTCACTTTAATTATCATTCTTGTTATTTCTGTGTGTGTGGTAATGAAGGTGTCAGGGATTGATTTTGGTAATGAATGCACAACTGTGTAATGGTACTGTGAACAATCGAATGTATGATTTGTTTTGTATGACTGCATGGTATGTGAATATATCTCAATAAAATGAATTAAAAAAATAGATTGGGGTGCTGAATGCATAACTATAGATGGTACTATGAACAGTTGATTGTACACCATGGATGATTGTATGGATGTGGATATATCTCAATGAAACTGAATTTAATTTTTAAAAAGTTAAGAAAAAGTTAAAAAAAAAAAAGTAAAAATGGATACCCAAAACAACATATCCTTCCACCCCCCCATTATTCATTTACTTTTTTGTCCCTATTTTTCTTCTCACCTCTCCATACACTGGATAAATGCAGTGTGAGATAAAAGGTTTTCTACACTCACATGGTCACACCATACAAGCTATATAGTTATAGACTCATCTTCAAGAAACAAAGCTACTGGGTCGTAGTTCAACAGTTTCAGCTATTTCCTTCTAGCTACTCCAATACACTAAAAACTACAAAGGGATATCTATATAATGCATAAGAATAACCTCCACAATCACCTCTTCACTCCATTTGAAACCTCTTGGCCCCTGAAACTTTACTTTGTTTCATTTTGCTTCCCCCTTTTTGTCAAAAAGGCTTTCTCAGTCCCATGATGCTGGGTCTAGACTCATCCCCGGGAGTCAGGTCACATGTTGCCAGGGAGATCTACATCCCTGGGATTCATGTCCCATGTAGGGTGGAGGGCAGGGAGTCTACCTGCCAAGTTGGCATAGAGAGAGGCCACATTTGAGCAACAAAAGATGTTCTCTGTGGGTGATACTTAGGCACAATTATAAAGCAGCTTAGCCTCTCCTTTGCATTAACAGGCTTCATTAGAGCAAGCCCCAAGATTGAGGGATCTGCCTACTAAATTGGTAGTCCCGTGTTTGCAAGAATATAAGGAATTCCATATTTCCACATTTCCTGCAGCCCCTCAAGAGGGCTTTACAAATACTTCTATATTATCTCCCCATACTCTCCTTACTCTGGGATATGTATTGGGGCTTTATGCTAACCTGGACAAACAAACCCAATCTCACTCCCTATTCAAGGTTCCTGGTAATTATGGGGTTTAAATAAACTGACCAAGTTAAAGTATACAGCATGCTACAGAAAAAAAGATTTTCCACCGAATAGACATATCTACCTTGGTCTCACACAGAAGTTGAAGTTTTAAAATACAATCAATATCATCCTCTCACCTTTAGTCTGATTTACATTAGTCCTAACCAAGTGCATTTCATTCATATCTCTAATTGAAATCTGATCTCTTTTTCAGCTTCTTTAACATTTGTTGTATGGGATAATGTTGACATTCTATAGCTACCCAACTCTAGCTCTGAGTCTTGGGTGTCACACAAATACCTGAAGTTCCAGGGACTGACCAGGTTATACACAAGAGCTCAGCATCTCAGAATCTAGAAATAACCATTACAACTCAGGCATAGAAGTAACTGTTGTAAGAGCTTACAATCTAGGAACTATTACAATAAGCCTTCACCTGATAACCTACACTCTCCGATTCAATATTCAGAGTTTGCACATTATAGTTAGTCCATATTGGTGAGGCATTATAATATCTGTCTATACATTTCTGGCATATTTCACACAACATACTGTCCTCAAGGTCCATTTACGTAGTTGCATAGCTCACAACTTCATTTCTTCTTGTGGCCATTCGATATTCTATTGTATGTATATACCACCATTCACCATTCCATTTATCAGTTGATGTACCCTTAGGCTACCTGCATCCATTGTGAGCCATGAATACTGCTACCATTAGCACCATAAATGCAAATGTTCATTTGTGTCCTTGCTCTCAGTTCTTCCAAGCATATACCAAAAAGGGGGCTGCAGGACCATATGGCAACCCCATATTTAGTTTCCTATGGAGCCACCACACTACCCTCCAGTTGGGCTGCACCATTCTATTTTCCCACCAGGTACATCCCTCTCTCCACATTTTCTCCAGCTCTTGTATCACTCTGTTATTTTTTAAACATTCAATCCTAAGTAAACATTCAGTGGTTCCCCTGGTAGAATCACATAGTTATGCATTCACCACTACAATCTATATGTGGACATTTCCATTTCCTCCACCTAAAAAAAAAAAAAAAAAAAACAGGAAGAGGAGAAAAAGAAAAAAATGACAAATAAAAAAGGTAAAAGAAAACAATTAAATAAAATGCATTAAAAAGTTCAGACAGCAGCACCACTGCCAAGAACCCCATACCACTCCATTATCTCCCCATCTTATAGACTTAACTTTGGTATATTGCCTTTGTTACAATTAGTGGAGGCATACTACAGTGTTACTATTTATTGTAGAATCTAGTTTGCATTGATTGAATTTTCCCCCAATTCCATCCTATTCTCAACACCTTGCAAAGTTGAATTCATTTGTTTTCCCTCATGTAAAAAACATTCTTATATTTGTAGGTTTAATCACCAACATTGACCACTCTAGTTTTTACTAAGTTATACGATCCCAGTCTTTATCCTCTATCTTTCCTTCTGGTGACCTACATGTTCCTGGCCTTCCTCTTTCAACCATACTCACACTCATCTTTGTTTAGTGTACTTACAATATTGTTCTACCATCACACAGTATCTTGCTATTTCTGGATCCTTTGTGTGTAGGATTCCAGATTTCCTGTCCTCTAATTCCCTAATCCTTTCTTCTGTCTCTTCAAATCTAGTGTTGTACATCTACATTGTGTTTTCCATCTCTTGTTATTCTGCCTTTCATTCCCATAATTTATACCATGTTTTCTCAACCTTTCAAGCTTTTCCTATGCTCACCCAATGTCTTCTTTATGTCCTTCATCTCTTTTGTCATATCTTCCCTCAACTCATTGATTTGATTTTTTAGTTGATTTAGCATGTTTGTTTGATCATCTTTAATCAGTTGTTTCAACTCCTGTGTCTCCTTTGAAGTGTTAATTTGTTCTTTTGACTGGGCTATATCTTTGTTTTTCCTAGTGTTACTCATAATTTTTGTTGGTGATTAGGCATCTGGTTTCCTTGAATAGTTTACTCTACAGGTCATTTTCACTCTTTTACTTTGGGTTTTCTCTTTGGTTGGCTTTGTTCTCTATCTGTTTTTTGGCATTCAAGTTTTATTCTTGACCTCTAACATAACTTCTGTTTAACTGATTTTTCAGGTCTTGTTATTCTGGTTCTTGCCCTGCCTTTATGTCTCACTTGTTAGCCAGTTGTCAGGTTTGCTTTGCCCCCAAGTCACCCCCTGTAACCAGGTACCCTAGCTTCCTACCTCTGGGGGGTAGGTACTGGGCACCACCACAATTCTCTGAGTATGAGTAAAACAAGTCTGCTGGTACCCAGTGGTGTTCCATTTTTCACCAGCCAGCATGACCTGTGTTTGTTTTAGAGCACTGTTTAACCATTGGGTCATCTGCATTTCTCAACCTAAACAGGGCCAGTTTCTTGGAGCTCAGCTGAATCTGGCTGGGTGGGGCTGAATTGCCTGTAGTAGCCTGGCTGAATCTGGTTTGGTGGGGCTGAATTACCTCTTAGAGCCCAGCTGTGTGTGGGTGGGGCTTGATTACCTTTTGGAGCTTTGCTGAATCTGGTAGGGTGGGGCTCAATTATCCCTTGGAGCCTGGCTGAGTCTGGTTGGATGGGGCTGAATTGCCTCCAGATGCCCTGGTCAGACTGGGTAGGGCTGAAGCTGCCAGTTTCCTGCACACTCACTTTGTTGTGTAAAGTCGGACTCAATGTGGGGCTGTCTCACTCTGTCTGCCACAGTGGACTCCCCAAGCTGCCAGTTTTCAGCCATCCCCTAGGCCAGTATCAGGCTCCCAGCTACTATATTCCTCATGGGTGGGGGAAGGATTTTCAGACCCAGGGTTGGAACAGTCTCTGCATATGTTTTCTCAGATTCTTCATCCCTCACTGTTCCAGGCCTTGAAATGTTCTCTGCTGTCCCCCAGATCTCCAGATGATGAGTATATGTCTCACTTTTGTGAGTGATTTTGTAGTCTGTGTCCCTGCTGGGAGGTGAGAGGAATCCTGACTGCTGGTTCTGTGTTCCTTGCATGCTGTGTGAGACTGAGTGAGTAGGAGGGGAGTGGACCTGCTGGCCTGGAACAGAGTTCTCCTACCTTATATCTCTCTTCTTTTATAATTTATCATCTCTAGGGTCCTTCTCCCATCCATACCCTCCTCAAGAGTTCCAAACAAGTCAGGGTTATTCCCCTTTTTTGCTGAATAACTGGGGAGAATTTTTCCGCAGCTGTTTACATTGCCATGTTGATGATGTAACTCTATTATCTCATTTTTCTTTTGTTGGTCAGTCACCTCAGTTCTTCACTTCACTTTGTGTTTTTAGATATGGCCTCAGGAAGTTCCTCCTTTGAAAGACTCCATAGTGTTGGAGTGCTGGATTGCTGGGAGGGTCCAATATTCAGACACCTTTACATAAAGGCTATAGGGTTTAGAGTCAAGAGGAATGTCTTGTCCAGTCAGTCTTCTCATTCATGTTGAATGGAATGAGGTCCTACTCCTAAGAAAACAAGCCTATAAATAAGCCTATACTCAGTTGAAATAGAAGATGGAGATTTATCACAGGAGATATATGTGTTTGTGTATGTGTGTGTGTGTGTTTTATTGCCTTGGGTACCTTCCTAATTTAATTTTACTTATAAAATTGTGAGAATTTTCTAATGTAGAAAGGAGAATCTTAAAAGTTAATTAAAACGATATTCTCAGCAGTCTAGGCTTCATGGTGACTTGACAGGGAAAACTAGTGAATGATGAAATTGTGATGCTAGTTTGCTTGGCTATTCTAACAGTTTCTGCCTGAGTTTCTCTTACTTGAATAACAGGATTCTGTGTGATGAGAGAATGACTGATAATTAGTACATTCTTCTTGCTACTTATAGATCTCATTGAAATCCATTCTGTTTAATTATTTGAATGTTGGCAGAAAAGAGCCTTTGAATAAGCAGAGATGCATCATGAATCTATGGTTCCAAGTTAAAAAGGAAGTTTGAAATGACTTTTTTCTTCTAGGATACAAAGCCAGGTGTCTTTTGGTAAAATGAGTTGCATTTATGTCAAATGAGTGGTTAGCATTGTAATATTTTAAAGATGGGTAGCTGATAGTCACAGACAAAGCATCTGCAGTGTTAACATCCATATTTGAGCATCTTTTATTTTCCCAAGGGGTGTAAGTGCATGAGAAAAAGTAAGGCCAAGAAATCCACTTGAATACAGTTTTTCAATATGGATGGAGCCAAAAGCATTCCCAGTGGCGGGTCAAGTTCAACTCAAGAACAACTTTCTCAGTGCTTTCACAACAAGTTAAAATACAAGACCAATAATACCTTAGCTCTCAAAATCAGCACTGAAATTCAACAGAAGGTTGTTAACATTGCTATGGGTAATATACATCAAACAAGATTCCTTTCATTTTCTGAATCAGAAAATTCTGCACAGTGTTGATGTTTCCTTATTGAACTCTCAGGATTGTTTGGTTTCAAAGGCTGTTGGGCCCAAGATGCATTTTGTTTTAAATAATCCTTCATAAAAAAATTCAATTTCAGTATAATATTATTGAAACTCAGCTTGAGTTTGTTTTATAATGCATTAAACTAGAAAGGCTATAGGCATTGAATTATTCAAAACATGGTAGATGAAGGAGTGATATTGTTCTTAAATGGGGAGGGGGGATCAAAGAAATCAGCAAGACTTGATATGTCTTGTTATCTCCTTTTATTTACCTTTTAGAACTCCTCCAAATATTAGAGGAAAGAAATCAATATCAATTTTCACCTCTGTCACATTCCATACTTCAATTATTAATGAATGTCAAATTTGACCACAGTTCTCTGTACTACCTGCTATGCAATATTTCTGAGCTTTATTTAAAATATAAAATTGTCATTGAATCACCAAATATGATTCTCCAGTAGCTAATTCAGCTTGTTTTATTAAAAGTGGGTTCTGATGAGTAATGCTAATTTAATACTACTGCATGTAAGATTAAACTGTGTACTATTCCTGCTGAAGGTGATGAGATATGACTGTTGAATGGTTGTTGGGTAATAACCTTCCCAAATTAACCCTGAAAGCACACAGTTCCTGAAAGAAACCATGAATTCATAAGGTAGCAAACCTAATATCATTTTTTAATGTTTCTTTTAGCAGAAGAACATGCATAAACACAGACAAACACATACTGAATGAGTGAAAAAATATATCACCATACATGCTTACATGAATTTTTGGATAAAATTTTCCAAATAAAAAGACATCATTAATGTTTTGTAGTTTATTAATTTTATCCATATTAAAACACTTCATTGAATCATTTATCATTTTGTTGTACATGTAATCATTTCAATTTTGAGGTGATAGAGTTTGAAACTATTATTATAGTTCTGGGTCATGAAAGACTAACATGCAGAAAACTGGATGCTTAGAAGTCAAAACTAACCCAGAATACTTCTCTAATCCAAGAGGCCATTGGCATATCAAGTGTGTACCCATTTAAGGCAGAAAGTTTCTCTGAAGAAACTAGAGATAGTAGGGGCTCATAGCTAGGTAAGTATAGGAGTCTATCTCTTACTTGTACAATACACTACAGACAATACATGAAATGACCTTTGGCATTTTATTTGTCTTTTGTATTAAACTTTCTTTGGTATATTGCTCCTGATAAATTACACTTAAATAAACAAGAGTTGCTTGAACATTTGACAGTTTTATTCCCCATAACTTATAGCATTTTTGAGGATCACTGAAATAGATCTAATTCAGTATATACTCCCTCAAACCTTTGAAAGAGTGGCATCAATAAAGGTATCTTAGAGCAAAAGAACTCCATCTTGATTTCCTGGTCTGCCAGTCTAATGCCAAGCAAGCATAGACCTCCATAGCAAAATCTTCTAAGTTTGCTCCTAGTTGAGAATTTGGTTTCCATTGTCTTAAACAAATAGGAAATGGAGACTATATTCCTTATAATCACTTTTCTAAAGGGTATATTTTCTCATCAACCATAAGAGAAAAAGAAAAGTAGAATTCTTAAGTGTCCAACATTTCATCCATTGCTTAGCAAATTATGTTGACTAGATGCATTATTTACAAACAAAAGCTACTCTTCATGGTACTAAAATCTTTGCATTCTCTTTACCTACCAAGAATGAACAGTTACTTAATTTCTAAAAACATTAAAGCATCAGGTCACAGGAGAATCATAAAAATGTTTTATTTCGTATCAGAATAAGTTTCATTGTTTAGGTGCAGAGAGGGAATACCTTAATTTTCCTTTGCTTCTGTTAGGTTACTACATCATGGATGGTTGGGGGGCAGGGATTTACTTGATTTTAATCTAAAGTTGAAATGTTCACTTTTAATTACATGTAAATTGACAATCTCAGTAGGCAAATCCAGGAATTATTATTCAGCTGAGTTTTTTTTTCCAGTTATGATTCAAGTTTCAATATAGTTTTCTTCTGTCACTCCAAAATCTGAAAATGAGGTTTCTCACCAAAGTTTCATGACAGCTGTTTTAGTTTGCTAATGCTGCAGAATGCAAAACACCAGAGATGGATTGGCTTTTATAAAACGGGGATTTATTTCGCTACACAGTTACAGTCTTAAGGCCACAAAGCGTCCAAGGCAACACATCAGCAATCGGGTACCCTCACCGGAGGATGGCCAATGGCCTCCGGAAAACCTCTGTTAGCTAGGAAGGCAGCTGGCATCTGCTCCAAAGCTCCGGCCTCAAAACGGCTTTCTCCCAGGACGTTCCTCTCCAGCAAGCTTGCTTCTCTTCAAAACATCACTCCCAGCTGCACTCTCTTCCTCCCCCCAGTCAGCTCATTTATGTAACTCCACTGATCAAGGCCCACCCCGAATGGGTGGGGCCACGCCTCCATGAGAACATCGCATCAGAATCATTGCCCACAGCTGGGTGGGGCACATTCCAAGCAAATCCAACCATCACCAAAACGCCTGCCCCACACAAAACCACAAAGATAATGGCATTTGGGGGACACAATACACTCAAACCGGCACATTCCACCCCCTGAACCCCAAAATGACATTATCTTTCCAAATACAAAATATATTCATTCCATCACAATATCACAAAAACTTAAATCATTTCAGTAACAAAAGTTAAGTACAAAATCCCATCAAAATCAGTTTAGGCTTGGTCAGTTCTAAGGCATAATTCCCCTCTAGCTGTGGATCTGTGAACCTAGAACAAGTTATGTGCTTCCAATATATAAAGGAGAGACATTCATAGGATAAACATTTCCATTGCCATAAGGAGAAACAGTAAGGAAAACAGGGTTAACAGGAGCAAAACAGTTCCTAAAACCCACAGGACAAAGTCCATTAGATTTCAAAGTCCGAGAGTCATTTACAGAACAATGTTGCATCCTTGGGGCTTGAGAGAGTGGGAGCCTAACCCTTCCCAAGGGCCTTTTCTGCAGCCCTTTCCTCTCCAAACACTTAGGTGAGTGCTCCAACATTTCCACACATTGGGGAGACCACCTTCTCGGCCCCACCCTCCTCAAACATCGGGGCAGCTCCCGGATTCCCTTCCATCTCCGGGTCACACGCTCAACCCCTTCAGAACAGTGTGGTGGCAGCCAGGCTCTCCCCAATTCCCTGGAAATGTGCTCCACCCTCTTTGGGACCTGAGGTGGCAAAACTCTTCCAGAGCATCGAGGCGGAAAGCCCGCCCTCGACCTCCAGGGCAAACTCACCCTTTCCATGCATGTGGGCTGCTCTGCTCTCCCAGCCCTAAACCTCTTGACTCCAGACCTCAACCTCCATGGCTCTGTCTTTGAAGAGATTTTTCCTTTAATTTTTTCCTTGTCTGTCTCCTCCAGTCCAGACCGGCAATGGCTCTGTCTATAAAGATCTCGCAAAAATTCTGTTGGCTTTGCATGAAGCACACAGGGGTCAAAGCCATCAGACAATAGGACTTTCCACAAATCCTTTCTGGATAATTCCACCTCCAATCTTGGCTTGTACTGAAATGGCGGCTGGGTTTTGTGTTTGGTTACATCCTCACGTTGGGCTGTAGCCTTCAGTTCTAAGTTTATCTCTCTCCACTCGCATTTTACTATAAGCTGCAAGGAGAAGCCAGGGTATATCCTCCACAGATAGTCTGGAGATCTCCTCAGCTAAGTATTCCAGGTTGTCACTTTTAAATTCTTCCTTCCATCTGACACCAGGACTCACTTTTGCCAAATTTTGTGCCACTTTAAAACAAGGATCACCTTTCTTCCAGTTTGCAACAACACATTCATCATTTCTGCTCAAGTCCTCATCAGAAGTATCTTTAGAGTCCATATTTCCATAAACAGTCTCTTTAAAGCAGTTTTGGCCTTTTCTATCAAGCTCCTCACAACTCTTCCAGAAATTCCCCCTTATCCATTTAAAAAGCCGTTCCAACATGTTTGGTATTTGCAAACTCAGCAGCAAAAGCACCCCACTTCTCTGGTACCAAAATCTGTTTTAGTTTGCTAATGCTGCAGAATGCAAAACACCAGAGATGGATTGGCTTTTATAAAACGGGGATTTATTTCGCTACACAGTTACAGTCTTAAGGCCACAAAGCGTCCAAGGCAACACATCAGCAATCGGGTACCCTCACCGGAGGATGGCCAATGGCCTCCGGAAAACCTCTGTTAGCTAGGAAGGCAGCTGGCATCTGCTCCAAAGCTCCGGCCTCAAAACGGCTTTCTCCCAGGACGTTCCTCTCCAGCAAGCTTGCTTCTCTTCAAAACATCACTCCCAGCTGCACTCTCTTCCTCCCCCCAGTCAGCTCATTTATGTAACTCCACTGATCAAGGCCCACCCCGAATGGGTGGGGCCACGCCTCCATGAGAACATCGCATCAGAATCATTGCCCACAGCTGGGTGGGGCACATTCCAAGCAAATCCAACCATCACCAAAACGCCTGCCCCACACAAAACCACAAAGATAATGGCATTTGGGGGACACAATACACTCAAACCGGCACAACAGCCCATTATCTGTTCTGTGGAATGGAAAATCAAAATACCGTGGTATTCTCATGTCTTCTTTGACTAATTAACTAGTGAATAAAAATTGACTTGAGACAGTGGTTTATCATGTCTCAGAATAACTATTAACAATGATTCTTAAAGTAGCCCTGTTGTGTAGATTTCCTAGGAAGTTTACTTTGAAACTATACTCAGTGAATCAGGGAGAGGGGATCTAGGGGAATCTATTGTTGCAATTCCCATTGGTCAATGAAAAAAAAAAATAAATGAAGATACAATATGGGAAAGACACCTGAGAGATGATTAACATTATTGGGTGATGACAATGCCCAAATTCATCTGTTATCAAACACCAATACATCTAAGACTATTTGGTTACCAATAAGAAAATAAACCTCAATTATGGGGAGACTTCCAATTCTGACATTTATAAATCTTGGAAGTTGTCATTCTACAAGATAAATCTAGACAAACTAAAAATCAATGACTTTTCTTAGACCCGTCAGAGAACTGAGGTTGCAGGGCAAACTGCTACCTCAAAATCTGGAGAAACACATGAATCCAAAGAGAAACAGCCAGGATCTGCATACTTAGAACAGAAGCCACTGGAGCCATAAACTAGTGAGAACACTTAAACTGTAATTTTGAGAAATTGCTGGAGGCTGAGTGTGGACTAGAATGAGAGTGAGAAACTCCTAATGTCTGCAGTCTTTTGGGTCTTTACCTCAAGGAATCCCAGCAGGCTCTCACTGTGAATGACGTGGGACAAAGAGCCACTCATGCTCTGGCAATGGAGGGGAAGATTAACCATTGTGAAATAAACCCAGAGCATTCTCCACAACCGAGTTCTACTCTCCAGGAGAAAAGTTTTGCCAGCCCTTTAACACAGCAGAGAGCCCACAGCACTCCTTCTGTCCTTCCTGTCTCACCTAAGAGAGGGTCCTGTCAATAGGAAAAGGGCTTCAAGGAAATAGATTACCCTTGGCCCTTTATTTCCTTCCTTGGCAAAAAGAGCTATACCATTGTAGAAACACTTGTAAAGATCATGGTCCAGAGAAACAGACCCACTAAAAGACTGAGATTTAAACATAAGGTTGTAGAATGATCCCTTCCCCTAGACTTTACTACCACATCAGCAGTTTAACAGTGGATTAAAGCTCAAAGAGGGTGGGACTTGAAGAAGAGGAGAACAGAGAGCAATGCTGAGGGAAGGGAATCCCACAGTGTTGCTGGAGCTGTGGACCAGAATGAACAATGTATTGTGACCTATTTAGCAAATGAAAATGCAAACCAGAGAAAGCTTCCAAGGTCAAGGACATATATCCTCTTCTGCTGATATGGTTTTGGATGTTCTGGACAAGAAAATGAATAGCTTACATGGTAGAGTTTTCTGCAATAAATCACAGACTGTAGTGAAGTTTCTACTTTTCTAAAACTTTGTTAAATAAATGGTGTAAGGTAGTTTGGTTTGAAAGACGGGCAACAAAGCAAAATGGCCAGATAACAGAGAAAACTTTTATCTGAGAGAACTTCAGGGCAGCCCCCACTGGCAGAAATGCTGCTCGGAGGGGAAAGTATGCAGTCAGGTGGTGGGATTTCTTTTTATAGGGCCTTTTTCCATTCAGGAGGTTATACGGTGTAAAGCATGTGAACTTTGGCCAATGGGGGTTACACATAGTTTATCTTGTAACTTTGGCAATGCCTGGTTTGTGCATTTGAACAGGAGAGGTGAGGGAGGGAGTAAATTTGTGAGGGAAAGGGAAGGGGCAGTGATGGGTGAGAACAAAGAAAGTAGCAGGGAAATGGGGAAAGGGAGGGGGCAGCAACGTGAGGCATGGTCTGATCTGCAGCCTGGTTTTGCAAAACAGGGAAATGGGGGAGAGACCTAACATTCCAAACTTCTTGTATTATGTTTTGCTGGGGGCCTGAGGCAACGATCCATTTTCCATATCTGCTTCAGCTGATCACGGGCATAGAGATGTCCCTAGCAGTAATCTTGTGGCAGAGTCTGGTAGTGAAGAGCTTGCTGCATGAGGAATCTGTTACCAACAGTTTGATTGGTTGCTGTCTGGATGGTCCTGCAAATGAAATTTACTAGGAACCAGGTGAGGCAGGGCCGCACAAGTGAAAAAAAAAAAAAACAAGATTAGCATTAAAGGGTTAAAAGGGGTATAAGGATAGAGCAGAGCAGCAAAGAGAAGAAAAGAAACTGCTAGACTGTTCATGGACCTTTGTTGATTTTATGGCTTTTTGCAGCTATACTTAATGCTGCTATAATTTTAATGGGACTTTTATGTTTTTGCTTTGGCAGACAACTTATTACTTGGATTTGAGTACCTAATGCTTGAGTCTGAGACTTTTTTATTTACTCCCACTATGGGACAGGTTTTAGAGGAGAGAAGGGTGGAGTGAGAAGTTAAAACTGAACAGATGGCTTCCATATTAATTTAAAAAATTAACAGGTTTGCCTGCCAGATCAAGAGACAACCAGGGTTTAACAATCTTGATGTTATTTGGTGAGATCCAGGGAGTTATTTGTCCTGGGCCCCTTTAGTCCTGGTTAGGGATAGCCAAAGGGATTTTGGAGAGGCTTTGCTCCCCCTTGGGGGCTCAATGCACTCTTGGGCCCAGTGTTCTGGCTTCCTGCACTATGTACAGGGCCCTGGAGTCTTTTTTTTTTTTTTTTTTTTTTTTTGTCCTTGGGGGTACTCTCATTTCCAATGCCTTGTCTTTCTGCATTGATGATGGGTTTCCAGTGGTTTCTGTCCCCAAGTGACCTGAAAGTGGCTAATTACCCTTCACAGTTAAAGCTATGAGCCTTGCCTCATTTTGGTCCTGCCTTGCTCTCTCCTCCTCTACAGTCTAATCCCGATTATTAAAGACAGAAAAGGCAGCATTTATAAGGTTATTTATAGGTGTTTGAGGTTTTGAGGTATTTGTTGCAGTTTTTTTATATGTTAAGCTGACTGTCCTATAAAGTAGGTTTTTAATATGTCTGTTTTTATTCAGAGTCTGGGTTTATATTGGTAAATATTTACATGCTTAATAATACATTTTTTATACTTTTTATTGGACAAGTAATTATATGGTCCCTTGCTTTCAGATTTTGTTGTTCCCTCTGATAGTTCCAGACAGGGTCTGTGCTAGGGACAGCTTTAGCTACGTATGGGCTGTTTTCCTTGCAATTTATTTGCATGTACTTGGGCCTTTGCTCAGATTTTCCACTTTTTCTCAGGAGTGCAGCAGGAGGAAAGAATAATTTGATTGTTTTCCCAAGTAAACTTATATGTAAAGACCAGATTTTTTTAATCTTTAAAAATAAATTTGGAGTGGTTTTTAGAAAATTTCCCAGTTGTCTTTTACACTGTGCTAGATTTGTCATAGAAATGGGGACATGGATTTTTATTTGCTATAGGTTTGGTGGGCTCAGAGGCTGGGTTTAAGGGATTTTTATTTTTGAGCCTTTTTGATGCTTTAAGTTGTGGAGGTTTGACTAACAGTGGGGTATTTTAAATATTTGCTTTTTTTCCTGAGATAAAAGGGATTTTTTTTAATTTTACCTTTAAGATAACATACTTTACAAGCTCCCTTTATGGTCCTATCTTGATAGAGGATTATAAAAGTTGGACTTACAGAATTTTAGACTATTTTCCTTTTTTGTTAAAAACAAAGATTTAATTGGCATGTGATGTTAAAGTCAAGAGTGTCATTTTGTGGTTATTTTATTCCCTTTTAATTTCTACTGGGCCTAAGCACCATTACAATAAAGGATGCAACCCACAGCCTGCTATGGAAAATTTTATTTTCATGCTTTTTCTTTTTTGATTAGGATGTATAAAGGTTTTAAAATTCATACTAAATAGAGTGTAAGCAGTTTTTAATAACAATAAACTAAGAAAAGCTATTTTTAGGAGTATGTAGTGTGGGATAATTTTGTATTTTAACAAGAGCTGAAGGAATAGCCTTAGTTTTGCTTAACCAGACAATACCCAAGAACTTGACAGAGTAGTTGGGGTCTATTGGAGGTTTCTACATTTTAAAATTTTGAAGCACAGCAAATGTTCATTGTTGTTTTTTCCATGTGAAGGTGGTTACAGTTTGGTTGAAGGGATTTAAAGATACACAAGGTTTAATATAAAGTTAAATTGGCTTAATTGGGTACTCATATCCTACAACAAGGTAATTATATTTGGCACAGTGGCAAATAAAAAAGGAGTTACTATATTAAGTTTGCTATAATTGATAGTTATTTGCTAGGTACTACTAGGTTTTTTTATTGGCCAGACAGGGCTATTAAATGGCTCCAATAGTTTACATTGATATACATTCATAGTACGTTTGGAGGAAGGCACTTTTGATTAGGAGGTCTTGCTAGGGCAGCAGCAGCTGCTCAACCCTTTTCCCTTCTCGGGGATTAGGTGTTGGATTTTTTCTTTTTTAACCCATTTTTGGATCAGAGGTTGAATATGCTTACTTTTTCCAGTTTTAATTTTTCAGTTAGGCAGGGGTTTACATTTTAGGGTTTCAGTGAGGGGAAGCTAGGATGCATTTAACTTGCTGTTTGGCAGACTGCTGCCTTGACTGTTAAGGCTTTTTGTAGCTGAACACACAGCTTTTAAGAATAGGCAAGTTACTGCTGCAGTAGCCTAGCAGCTTGTGTGTGTGTTTTTAAAATGCAATTTTATTAGTCCTGCTTAGAGTACAGTTTCCACCCAGAGCAGCAGTTAAAAAAAACATCCAGAGCCATTTTATTTTGCAAGACTACCCCCTAAGTTGTGAGGTTTTATTAAGTATGACATTGCTAGTTTTCACCATTCCCCAAATTTGACCACAGAAACAAACTTATTTTTCCACAGACTTTCTGCAACTCTGTGTTCATCCTTAGGTTTCATTTCACATTTTTCCATTCTGAAACAACCAGTCATCTAGGACAAAACCACCTTTCCTTGCCTTCTAATAAACATCCTTTATACTTTTCATATTTAAGTTACCAAAATAATTTTGGAAACTGCTTTTAAGCAAACATTCTACAACATACTACCACATTTTCTTTTAAGCAATTAGTATTTAAGACAAAATTACTTTCCTTTTTCTTTCAATAAAAGCAATTTTTATACTTTTACACTTAAGTTACCAAAACAATTTTGGAAGCTGTTGTTAAGCAAGCATTTTATAACATACTATTACCATTAAAATTAAACTTGCTAGGATAATGTTAAATACGTAAAACACTCCCATTTATGCATTATTGAAACAGTAACACATTTTTTAACAAGAATTGACAGCATATGATAAGAGAGGGAAAGACAGGGAAAGAAGGGGGATGGTAGGGTTTGTTGAAGAGGTTGTATTGACTAAAGACAGAAGGAAGATGAGATGCTTGGTAGAGTTGGGGGAGAAGGAATGAGTATTTGGGCTTTTGATTTAGTACATTTTCTAGGATTGGCATGGGGGCAGCATGGATGGATAATGAATGAGTGGGTAAATATGTGGTTGTTAAGTGATCAGGGTAGAACTGGGAGAGCATGGTAAGTGGTCCTTGTGTGTATAAGAAACAAAGTTGGCTTACCTGCTATTGAGAGAGTTACCGGAGGTTTCCTTTGAGAGATTGTCCCAGGGCCTTGTGAGGTTTTTAGGCACCTTCAGTTTTCTGCCACTACTTGTCTGATTGCATTTAAAACAGGCTCCCAGTCGTGTTTGTCTTCAGGGATTTTTACATTTGTATTGTTAAAGACTTTAAAGCCCAGATCAATTAACTTTCTCTTTGATTAGTGCGGTTTCCTGCTGGGCTATTTACATTCTCTCCAGGCACTGTGGTGACTTTCACTGGCCTATTATTTAAAGCGTCTGCATGAGTATGAGCTGCTAGCTATACTCCTTCCTTCTGTTTGGGGGTGAGGCAGGTAGAGAGAATGACATAGAGATCTTGCCAGGTGAGGTTATACGACAGAGTAAGGTATAGAAATTCTTTAAGAAATTGGGTAGGGTTAGTAGAATATGAGCCTAGGCACTTTTTCATTTGGGAAAGGTTAGAAAGAGAGAAGGGAGCATGGATGCAGATGGGCCCCTCCAGTCCAGACACTTCTCACAAGGGGAGGATAGGCTGAGGAGTTTTTTAAGGAGGCTTGAAACAGGCAAGGGGGATAGAGAAGAGGATTTTGGGGGAGGGGAGATTGGAGAAGTAGAATTTGGAAGGTGGAGTAGGAGTGGGAGTGTGTGCGTGAGGCTTTTCTCAAAGAAATTATGGACATATGAAACTTTACATTGACAGAATCTGTCACAGTTAGTGAGAATTCTGGGAGCAAAGGTCCTATTCTCAGACCATTTAAAGCTATTGTTTAATTTGTATTGGGGTCAGGCAGTATTGCAGTAATAAATGAACCATTTAGGCTTAAAACTTATGCTTACTTGACCCCGTGCTTTTATTAGGCAACGTGAGGGGGAGTTCCATGGTGGAACAGAGGATGTGTTGCCCATAAGGAGGCCTGAAGGGAGCCTGAGGGAAAGAATGAGCTTTAAAGCCTGGTGGACATGAGGTGAACAACCAGGCATCTGCATGAGTCACCCTTGAGGTTCAGGGAAGGGAATTATACCTGGATGGAACCAGGAGGAGGGGCATCTCCACTGCCTGCTGGTGCCATGGCCCAGCAGCTATGCAGTGAATTTCTCTTCCTAACATTAGGATTTTTAGTGTAGCAGAAGAGAAATTCAGGGCATATGCAAGTTACTTACCCCCAGGCTGGATAATTAGTGTTGGTGTTTAAATGGCAAAGGAAAGATGTGTTACCTCTTCTTCCTGGGTTTTTGGCACTAAGTGTAAGGTTTGGTTTGAAAGATGGGCAATGAAGCCAAATGGGCAGGTAACAGAGAAGAGTTTTATTTGAGAGAAGCCTCAGGGCAGCCCCCGCTGGCAGAAAGGCTGCTTGGAGGGGAAAGTGCACAGTTGGGTGGTGGGATTCCTTTTGCCATTCAGGAGGTTATACGATGTAAGGTACGTGAACTTTGGCCAATAAAGGGTTACACTTAGTTTATCTTGTAACTTTGGCAACGTCTGGTTTGTGCATTTGAACAGGAGAGGTGAGTGAGGGAGTAAATTTGTGAGGGAAAGTGAGGGGGCAGTGATGGGTGAGAATAAAGAAAGTGGTGTGAAAGTGGGGATAGGGAGGTGGCAGCAATGTGAGGCATGGTCTGATCTGCAGCCTGGTTTTGCCAGACAGGGAATGGGGGAGGGGCACAGGGCCCCAAACTAACAAATGGCAGCAGCAGGCTGGAGGCTGGTTCATAGACTGTTTCCTTTTTTAAACTAAGGACTACATCTGATTTAGAGTTCTTTCCCTGTCTGTTTATGTTAAAGCCTGGATTGCCTTCCTTTCCTCCTGTCACCAGAAATCTCTGAAGGTAGACTCACTCCAGACACATTCTGCTGTAATCTGCAGAACTCAGAAACTTTTCTCACAGTACATATTTTCTAGGTAATTTTGCACCTTGAAGTCACTTTTTTTATTCAAAAATTTATGCTCACAGGAAGAAGAGGAAGGAGGTCAAACTTTATAGCCCTCGCCATAGAAAGCCCTCAGAATAAAATAAAGATGGTATTGGTGGGTTTATATTGCATTAATATCATCTATCCATCTACCATCTAGATGTTTATTTGTTATGATCACAACTTTGAAAGATATATGTATAGAAAAATAACCATGAGACAATGCATTCAGATGTTCACAGTGAGTGTCTCTAAGTGATGATTTTCTTTTTCTTTATATTTTGTTGCTATTTTCAAATTTTCTAACCTGCTACACCAGTGAATAGAAATTGAGCAACATATGTCATTTTACATTTTCTAATAAAAACATTGAAAAAAACAGGTAAATTAACTTTGATATATTTTATATAACAGCATATCTAAAATATGATTTTAACATATCTAAAATATGATCAACACAAAAATGATTAATGAGATATTTTCATTCTTTTAGCCTTTGATACCTGGTGTGTACTTACAGCATCTCTCAATATGAAGTAGCCACATTTCCAGGGACTAGAGACTATTGTATTGGGCAGTGCAATTCTATAAGTAATATAATAAATTTTGACTATGTGTATATTAATCATATAAATGTGTATATCATACACACACACATTCATACAGAAAGAGAGAGAGAGATAATAATAAGTGAAGATGGTAGAAATAATACAGACAAATGTTTCCTAAATTGTTCTATGGGATACTAAAACACTGGTATCTTTTGAGATGTTATTGGGTAGCACATTAAAAAAAAAGCATATATTGCAAAGTCAAATAAATTTTGGAACTCTGGGATGAAATTAAAACATTTTCTCTGTTGTATTGTAGGATTTCTAGCATCCTTTAATATGCCAATATGCTTTACAAAGCTCTAGGAGAGAAATAGAGTATACTATTGTTCATGAACTTTTTTTATTATTTTTCAACAATTTTATTCACACACCATACAGTCCATCCTAAATGTACAATCAATGGCTTCTGGTGTAATCACATAGTTATGCATTCACCACCACAGTCTATATGTGAACATTTCCATTTCTTCCACAAAGAAAGAAGAAGAGAATGAAAGAAAAAAAAGGAGAAAGACCAAGAAAAATCCCATACCCTTCCCTTATATCCCCCTCTTATTGACATTTGGCTGTGATATATTGCCTTTGTAACACTTAGTGAAAGAATATTGCAAAGTTACCATTGACTATTGACCCTAGTTTGGATTTACTTTATTTTTTCAATGTACCATCCCATTTTTAACCTATATTTCATGTCTGAGTTTACATACTTAATTAGTTCATATCAGTGAGACCAGACAGTGGTGACATTTCATTTGTTCTCCCTCATGTAAAAGCTTTCTTATGTTTGTACATTTAATCACCATCATTGTCCACTCTAGGTTTCACTCGTTATACTGTCCCAGTTTTTATCCTCTATCTTTTCTTCTGTTGTCATACATGCCCCCAGCCTTCTTCTTTCAACCATACTGACACTCAGCTTTGTTCAGTGTATTTACAATATTGTGCTACCATCACACAGTATTCTGCTATCCATTTTTGAATCTTTACAGTCAATTTTGTTAAACATTCTATACTCCTTCAACATCAAATACCCAATCTCTATCTTCTTTCTATCTCCTGATAACCTGGATTCTCAAATTTAAATCTCAGAGTTTGCACACTATAGTTAATTCATATCAGTGACACCATACAGTATTTGTCTTCTTGTTTATGGCTTATTTTGCTCAACATAAGGCCCTCAAGATAGATCCACATTGCTGCATGTGTCATGACTTTATTCCTTCTTGCAGCTGTGTAATATTCCATTGTATGTATATACCACTCATTAGTTTATCCACTCATCAGTTGATGGACATTTGGAGTGTTTCCATCTACTGGAAATCATAAATAATGCTTTGCTATAAACATCTTTGGCAGCCTGTGGCCTGAGCAAAACTAGCCTGCGGACCTTGGCCCACAGCAGTCTGTGTGACTTAGGCAACTAATTTTTAACCTATTGTCTTTGTAAGTCAGTAAAGAGTAAAAGGGTAAATTGACCTTAAAATGTAACATTAAAATGTGAAATGGGAAGCAGACCGGAGATGAGAGGTTCCTAGTCTCACAAAAGGGCAGCAATGTTAATCTAGTCTACCTGCTTCCTGGCCCCCAAGTGTTAACACTCTTGTGATTATTTACAAAGCCCCATCCTGTAATTCTTTCTTTCCTGCAGCATCCCCCAGGTCACAGTGACCTGTTCCCACATCTATGCTCCCCCACTCTTAGGAATGTCTTTGTCTTAAACCCTTATAAATGACTTGCTATCCTCTTTGCATTGTGCAGTCAACTTCCCTGTGAATGTGATGCCCACCCAGCCTGAGAGAGCCATAGTGATCTCTCCATGACTTCTCACCCTGTAAGTAAGCCCTGAATAAAAATTCATATATCAGACAATGCTCATTGTCTTCTTTGGCCTCTGGACTGGCATGGGCCTCATGGGCTACAACACATCTATGTGCAAGTGTCTGTTTATCTCCCTGCTTTCAGTTCTTCCAAGTATATATATACATAGTAATGGGATTGCTGGATTATACAGCAATGCTATACTTAACTTCCAGAGGAACCATCAAACTGCCTTCCAGAGCAGGTGCACCATTCCACATTCCCATAAACAGTGAATAAGTGTACCTATTGCTCCACATCCTCTCCAGTGTTTGTACTTTTCTATTTTTCAGATAATGGCCACTCTGTTATGTGTAAGATGATATCTCATTGTGGTTCTGATTTTCATTTCCCTAATATCTAGTGAAGTTGAGCATCTTTTCATATGCTTTTGAGTCATTTGTATTTCCTCTTTGGAAAAGTGTCTATTTCTTTTGCTCATTTTAAAATTGGGTTGTTTGTCTTTTTGTTGTTGTGTTGTCCTGTTTGTTTTAATAGTAGCCATTGTAGGTATAAAATGGTATCTCATTGTGGTTTTGATTTGCATTTCTCTAATAGCTAGTGAAGATGAGTATCTTTTCATGTGCTTTTTGACCATTTATATTTCCTCTTTGGAAAAATGTCTGTTCATGACTTTTGCCCATTTTTAACTTGTATTGTTTGTCTTTTTATTGTTGAGTTGTTAAATTTGCTTTTTGATATTCACTGAATAAGACATTTGCAGTTGAGTCACATCATATGTTTAATTTATGCACTTAACCTTTCAAGAAGAGACACTTCTGTATGACAATAACACTTCTTCAGTGGCAGATAGAAAACTGGTTACCAAAATCATCGCTCATGAGCTGGCCCATCAGGTATTAGCAAACATGGCTGTCATATCTGATTTCTGTGGTCTACTTCAAGTCCTTCTCTGAAGAAAGTCCAACGGCATCTTTTGTTCCTCTGTCACACGGGAAAGCACATGGCCAGAGTCTGATGGTCCTTTCCCAGGTTTGGCTTCTGCTTTCCATGGCTTTCTCCAGAATGTCTCTGGGCTTCTGTCTTACCTTCTCTCTTAACTTCTCCCAGTGGCAAACTCTGGATTATATATCTTAGCTTCTATTATTTATGAACTTTTAGGAAAGAATCCTTTTCTCTTTTAATGGAACATCTTACAGGACATAGGAGAAGTTTTAGAAACTCTGTTATAGAAAAACCAATTAATGAAAGAAATATACAAATATATGCAGTGAGTTAGTATTGAAATGTTAAATCTCACTGGAAGTGGTGTGCATGTGTGTATGTACACGTGTACATGTGTGATTCACGAGCACACAGCACATTTAAAAAATAATTCCCCCTTTCCAAATTATTTTCTCATGTACTATTTTAGTTTCATAATAGTCCTGGGAAGTAATGCAAAATAAGTAAAATAGGGATTATTATTATTTCTAGTCATGTTAAATATCTGTTGTCATTCTGTTCATTATTTGCAAATTTAGGATTTTTTGAATTTACAATTTATGAATCCCAATTGCAAAGGTTTTCTTTTTTTAATTCAATATTACTGAGATTGTTCACATACCATACAATCATCCAATGTGTACAATCAATTGCCCAAGGTACCAGCATACAGCTGTGCATCCATCATCACAATTTTTTCAATTTTTAGAACATTTTCATTACTCCAGAAAAGAAATAAAAACAAAAAAATGAAACTCAAACCCTTCCATTTCCCTAACATCCCCCTCCATTATTGACTCATAGTACTGGTATAGTACCTTTGTTACTGTTGATGAAAGAATGTTAAAATACTACTAACTGTAGTACAATAGTTATATGTTTCCCTATATACTCCTCTATTACTAACTTATAGTTATAGTGTCATACATTTGTTCTAGTTCATGAGGGAGACTCCTAATATTTGTACAGTTAATCATAGATATTGTCCACTACAAGATTCACTGTTTTATACATTCCCATATTTTAACCCCCAACTTTGACATACGTGACTCTAGGCTTCCCCCTTCCACCACATTCACACAACATTCAGCACTGTTAGTTATTCTCACAATAACATGCTACCATCACCTCTGTCCCTTTCCAAACATTTAAGTTCAACCTAGTTAAACATTCTGCTCCTAATAAGCAACCACTCCCCATTCTTTAGCCTCATTCTATATCCTGGTAACCTATATTTCATGTCTGAGTTTACATATTATAATTAGTTCATATCAGTGAGACCATACAATATTTGTCCTTTTGTGTCTGATATATTTCACCCAATATAGTACCCTCAGGATTTCTACATCAACCCGTTTTTTAAGACAGTTTTGTTCACACAACATACATTCCATCCTAAGTGAACAATTGATGGTTCCCTGTATAATCATGTATTTATGCATTCACCACCATCACCACTATCTATAAAAGGACATCTCCATTTCTTCCTCAAAGTAGGAGAGAGTCAAAGAAGATAAACAAAAGGAAATAAAAAGAAGGAAAATATTACAGATAAAAAGCAACAAAAGGAAAGATAGAATTAAAATAAAGTACAATAAAAGAGTCAGACAACATAACCAATGCCAAGGGTCCCATAACCCTCTGTTATATCCCCCTCTTACAGGCATTTAGCTTTGGTATACTGTCTTTGTTACATTAAAGGAAGCACAATACAATGTTTCCATTGACTAGAGTCCTTAGTTTGCATTTATTGTATTTTTCCCCAATACCATCCCATTTTTAAAAATTCAGTTTTATTGAGATCTATTCATATATCATACAGTCATCCATGGTGTACGATCAGCTGTTCACAGTACTATCCTATAGTTATGCATTCATCACCCCAATCTATTTTTTGAACATTTTCCTTGTGCCAGAAAAAGTAAAAATAATAAAAATAAAGATAAAAAAGAACACCTAAATCATCCCCCTTCCCACCCTAATTTTCATTTAGTTTTTATCCCCATTTTTCTACTCATCCATTCATACACTGGATAAAGGGAGTGTGAGCCACAAGGCTTTCACAGTCACACTGTTACCCCTTGTAAGCTACATTGCAATACAATCATCTTCAAGAGTCAAGGCTACTAGGTTGCAGTTTGATAGGTTCAGGTATTTACTTCTAACTATTCCAATGCACTAAAACCTAAAAAGGGTTATCTATATACTGTGTAAGAATGCCCACCAGAGTGACCTCTCACTCCATTTAGAATCTCTCAGCCACTGAAACTTTATTTTGTTTCATTTTGCATCCCCCTTTTGGTCAAGAAGATGTTCTCAATCCCACGATGTCAGGTCCAGATTAATCCTTGGGAGTCATATCCTGCATTGCCAGGGAGATTTACACCCCTGGGTGTCAGATCCCATGTAGGGGGGAGGGCAGGGAGTTCACCTGCCAAGTTGGCTTAGCTAGAGAGATGGGGCCACATCTGAGAAACAAAAAGTACTAGGGGGAGACCCTTAGGTACAATTATAGGTAGGTTGAGCCTCTCCTTTGCAGTACAAGCTTCATAACGGCAAGTCCCAAGACAGAGGGCTTGGCATGCCAAACCACCAGTCCTCAATGTTTGTGAGAACATCAACAATCCAGGTGAGGAAGTCCAACACTTCTGCATTTTCCCCCAGCTTCTAAGGGGGGGCCCTGCATATATATTTTTATTCTCTGCCCAAATTACTTTGGGATGTGTCACTATTTCACACTAACCTATACAAACCTACCAGGTCTCACTTATTATACAAAGATCCATGTAATTATGGTATTTGAACAAACTGTATGGGTTAAATTGTTTAGGAAATATAGATCCTGCACCAACTAAACATCTCTTCCCTTGGTCTCACATGGAATTTGAAGTTTTAAGACACTCTCAGTATTGTCCTTTACCCTTTGGCCTGATTTGCCCTAGTCTTAACCACATCCACTTCATTCATATCTCTAATTGAAGCCTGGTCCTTTTTTCAGCTTTTTAAACATTTGCTATATGCACTAATACTGACATTCATATCTGCCAAGTTCTAGCTCTGAGTTTCAGGTGTCACAGATACTCAAAGTTCCATACACAAAGGGATCAGCATCTCAGAATCTGGAGATAGCCATTGCAATTCAGGAGTAGATGTGACTGCTGTAAGAGCTTACAATCTAGGGACCATAACAATAAGCATTCCCCTGATAAGCTGTGCTCTAAGATTCAATTATGCATTTACACATTGTAGTTAATCCATATTTGTGAGGTATTACAGTGTTTGCCTTTGTTTCTAGTATAGTTCCCTTAAAATGCTGTCCATAGGATCCATTCACCTCCTTTCGTGTCTCACAGCTTGACTACTTCTCACAGTTGCTCAATATTCCATTGTATGCATACACAACAGTTCACCACTCTGTTCCTCAGTCGATGTACCCCTAGGCCACCTCCACCCACTGCAAATCATGCATACTCTCTCCATTAACACCAGTGTGCAAATATCCATTCATGTCCCTGCTATCAGCTCCTCCACGTATATGCCCCTTAATGACGTTGCAGGATCTTATGGCACCCACATACTTAGCTTCTTTTGGAACCGTGCCACTATCCACCAGAAAGGCTACACCATTCTGCCTCCCAACCAAAAGTAAAGTACATCCCTCTCTCCATGTTTTCTCCAGCACTTTTATCCCTATTTATATTTTCCATACAATTTTATAGAGTATATTCACATATCATGTAATTGTCTACACTGTACAGTCAGTTATTCATGGTATCATTATACAGTTGTGCTAACCATCAGAGAATTTTTTAAATCTCCTGTAAATTTACAGAAATGCACCAAAAACATGTTCTTTGGAATGAAGAAAGTCAAAGACATTGCAAGGAATGTTTATGGAATGGATGATGGAAACAGTCCTTCAGAATATTTGGTTGAGACAGGAAAATGAGAGCTCTCATAGCTCAGTTTTAGTCAATACACTTTAAGAAAATGAGCACAATTGATTTCAGACATTAGAATTCAGTAAAGTGGCTTACCAAGAGTCCTACAGGTGATCAACAGGGATGTGTAAGGATGATAGTGACTCTTGACAACCTGCTTGGAGTGAGGATTCTCTCGGGGCATAGGGATCCCCAAAGTGAGGATTTTCCAAGTTCCCTTACTGCCAATGCAGATCTTCAGTAATGCACTTTATGAGGTTACAGGGATGACAATTCAATGCCCCGATTTCTAGGCCTGATATTCGAGCTCCTGATACAGAGTCTTCTTCCAGGATGGGCTTTCTTAAGATGTAAGCCCAGTGATCAGTCACCAGTCTCCTGATAACTAGACCTTGGACATGAGGAGCCATTTCTCAGTTACTTGGCAACAATTCAGGGGAGACAGCCTGGCCAAGCCACCTGCAACACACACACACACACACACACACACACACACACATGCACACACATGTGTGTTTGACACTGCCTGGTTACCTATAATGAATCATGTAATTCTGAAGAATTACACATGCACACACAAAGAGGCAGACACTTGGAGGGATTCTATGCTGGTCACTGGCAAAGTACTGTGTTTCCATTAATGGTGCCAGGTCTTGCTCATATTGTCAGTTGGGGTTTCTGTAGGTTGCTGCCATTTCCTTGATAGGTTATGTATGGAGTGCTTAAGGATGTGGGCTCCAGAACTAACAACACTTTGGGCCAATCCTGGCTGACCTAATTCTTATTTTATAACCTCAAGACAGCCACTGGACACTCCTATGTCTGTTTCCTAATATTGAAGAACTAGGGAGTATATAGCATGTATTAAGCATTTGGTATGTATAAGCATCCTTCTCTTAATTTAAAGAGTTGAAAGATATGATATATTAACACTCTCAATGTTCATAGATTCTTTTTCACTGTCCATTGGTAATTTGAGATACATATACTATGTCATAGAAAGTTTTATAACTCACTAAATTTTTTAAGATTGAAGTGTGTTGGTACAAGGGAAATATTAAACCACCTCTTCATTTTCACTTCCTATTTGACCTCTTCCTATTGGACCATTTTTGCCATGACTGGCACCCAAACATTGATAGGTAGAATTACAGCAAAGTAAGTTGGGTTATACCCCAATTTCAAGCTTTACCTATCTGCTTTTTGGGATGCCACAGCAGAAGCCATTGAAAGGAAAAACGGGAAAAATTATTTTCAAGAGTAAACAATTGCTGACTGAACACTACATGAAGCATTGCTTGTATTAAAATATAAACCCTGGGAAGGCAATGTTTAGTATACAGCGAGGTATATTTAGTATGACAGTGCAGTTTTGGGGTGTGAGGATGTGTGGTGGGTTGTGTGTGGATTTGTAAAACTCAAGCAGAAATGAGGACAGCAAATTGGATTTCTCCTGCAATAGCTTCCTCAGTTGCTGCCCATCTTAGAAGAATATTCAACTCTTCCAATCACTATTCCTGGCCTATGTATTTCCAGAGAAAAAAAATGGAAATCAGACCAAGAAGAAACCACTCTGTGTTAAATGAATGCCTGTTATTTGAGTGGGAAGCCCAGTCAACTTGGCACTTCTTGTGGCATTTGGCACGTGGTTGTCAGTTGATGGTCAGGGAGGAAATTCATGCAGTGATGACCCTTCAGACACTTCCCACTCTGGAGATTCAGGGACAGATTTTAGAGTTCAGGCATGTGACAGAGATGGGGAAGACCAGAATGTGCCTATTTCTGTCTAATAGTCAACCAAGCAAGGAAGGGAGAGGCAGATGACAACCAGGTGTGTGAGGACAAAATAGTAACACCCGAAATCCCAGAACATAACAGTGATGATGATTTCCATTCCTGAGTGTGAAGACAAAACAAGGCTGAATTAGATTACTAGAAGCAGAATTCATTTAATATTCCTAACATTCTGAGCTGCAATGTCTTATGTCCCTTCCCAATGAAGACCTCAGAATGTACAGGAGTTATTTACATGCACAGTCATACCCCAGTGAATGGTTGAACCAGTTTTCTGTCATTTGCTTAATACATTACCATTGAATGACCAATGTGGTTGCTGGTCTAGCCATCAGGGTAAAGCAGGTGGGGCAGGGAACACTTGGTAGAGATGCTCATCCCAGATGGGCCTGAGTAGTGCAACATTTAGGAATCTTCTACATATTAGGTGCTTAGTGTTCATTCCTTGTCATACTGTCTTAGAAGGGCATAGCCTGTGAGCCCCAATTCTCTTTGTTGAAGGCCATTTAGGAACAGAGAAAGGGCAACAGCTAGAAAAATCATGGCCAAGTATAAAATTCCATTGCGCAAAAGACCAAAGAAAGCAGGCAGGTTCTGGATGCTACTCACTTGGGAGGGAGATGTTAAGTTGTATGGGAGAAACTGTAATGCAGAACTGTCAACAATATTGGAGGGATGATAACAGGACATGATTCTGACCTGTGTCCCTTTCTATCTCAACTCTTTGCAGGAAGCAAGGATAGGTCTCAGGCAACCTTACTACAAGGAAGGCTATGTCTCCATCTTGCCTCTTCTGATGTGACACCACACTGCAATCACAGTTTTGCATGCTGAACTGTACAGTGGGATACATGCTGGGAGTCATAGCTTGTCTGAATCCACACAGGCAATGGGGGAGGAATCAGAACTTAGAATATTCCACTGGATGGGCAGGAACAAGGGTGAGTGTCAGAGCTGTCCCTGCAGGGAACCTCAGTGTCTGACAGTTATGACTAGTAGATTGGGGTTGGGGAGGTGGACAACACACAATTGAATTTGAGGATCTAACCTGGGACCAGAGGGGGAAGACAAGATAATTCAGCTGAATGAGCAGCTGATTCTTCTCCTTAGTCCCAGCTCTTTTTTTATTTTTATTATTATTATTATTGTTTCCTCATATGACACTTGCCTGTTGAAGTCAGGTACAGAACAACATCTTTGTCCTCTACACATCTAAAGTCTCCACAGCCCACAGAATCAAATCCCCATCTCCAAGCAGTGCCACTGCTCTGAGCTTGAGCCTGTACAAGAGCCCAAGAAGTGGGACAACCAGTTTCTCACCCCTTCTCCCCTTGTCCCCAGTCTGTGGCCATCCCGCACAGGGAAGGCAGACCAGGGCCTGCAATGCAGCTCAACCCATGAAGGTTCATGTTTGATTTTTCTAGAATCAAGTTTATTTTACTTTTGTTGGAAAGAAAAATTTTATACGTGAATATAAATCTTTATGTGTATTCAAAATAAGAATTTTAGTCATTAATTGGGAAAAAGAGGGAATAGTTGTTGTTGGATGATCCTTGAAATAACCCAAAGTCTCCCAAGGTCAGTCCTGTTGGCCACTGAAATGGATCCATCCCCATCTAGTTGTGCAAGAATCATGCCTGCACAGAAATGCACAAAAGGACTTTGTATCCTCCCTGCCTAGCCCATATTGCTATAAACACTTAGATGGACCCATGAATCTTCTTTTCCCCAATGATCTTTTGTTGGTTCTCATGATTAATAAAGCTGACTATAATTAAACATTTATTCAACCATCTGTGTCATAATGATGCCATATCCTATATTGAGGCAGAAATGCACAGAGCTGAATCCCCATGAAGCCATGCTTGTCTGTCTCTGTTCAAACCACCCACACACAGCAATTGACCTGGGTGAGCTGAGGATCACTGACGCCCTGATGTCTACATCAGGAAAGTGCAACACAAAAATGTTAATGAGAGGTACTGTCTCTAGGATCAGAGAAAATTAACTAATGGTCCAGAAATCTGACAGGTAGAAGAGCAACATTCCATCAGGAAATTGTTAAGAGATACAGATAATGCCGGGATATCCATGGATGACCGCCCACAATTGAGGCAGGGCATGTGAATAAGAGATGAAGAAAGGGATCACTAGGGACTTCTTAGTTACCAGGGAAAACATGAAAGTTAGTCTTTTCCCAGGAGCCTTCTGAAGGAAGTGAGACAAATGGTAGAGGGCAGAACTAGGCCGGTCATGGCTGGATCCCTAGAGTCTGGTTTCTTCCACATCCTTCCTTCCTCACAGTCCCACCAACCATCAGATGTCAATGAAAAGTGCATAATATTGCAGCACTAAGATCATTTTCCAACAAATAAACTTTATTTATATTTTATATACCAAGATATAAATCATCTTCACCTGGGAAAACCTCTCCCTGCCATCTCCTCAAACTCTGGATCTGCCAAAGAACAGCACTAGCATTAGGAAGCAGCACTGAGGATCATTTGTGGTATGGGGGGGGGGGGGGATTTTACTCTGGAACCCCAATATGGAGGAATCTAACAGTAAATTGTTCAGAAATACATATAACACTGGGATGCCCACAGATGACTACCCACAACCAAGCCAGGTCATGTGAAAAGTGGATGTGGACTTGTCAGTTATGAGGAATAGCATGAAAGTTAGTTTCTTCCCAGGAGCTATCTGAAGGAAGTCACACTAAAGGTAGAGGGCAGAACTAGGCCAGTCATCTGTGGGTCCATAGAGACTGGAATCGTCTGTATCCATCCTTCACAGACACACAATCCATCAAGTATCAATGACAAGAGAATATAGTGTACAGAGTACTGCAGCACTGAGAGCATTTTCCAACAGAACAGCCTTTATTTATATGTATATCACATTATATATTATACTATATTTATATTTTATATAAAAGGGGAAATTTTACTCTGGGACCCCAACATAGAGGGCTGGTAATGTGGAGAGTTTGGTCCCACTTATCCCTTCTCTTTAAATACGGTCCTTCTTCTTTCCATGAGAAAGGCTCACATCTTCTTTTTTGAGGCCTTGAGGACTGAACTGCACCAGGAGAGAAGCGCCACATGAAAAGATCCTATGGTAGTAAGCGACATTGTGGAGCCAAGAGGAAGGCAAGGCTTTAGAGCTCCTTATCCTTCTCTCCATTGGAACTGTCTGCTGGCCAGGATGGTGTGCTTGCAGCAGAGGATTCATGGAGAATGGTGTCATCCTCGCTTTCAAATCTAGGGCCACTGACTCTTTGGTCTTGCTGAGGACAGGTGTTTCCTTCAGTTAGGATATTGGAGGACTTTTGACTCCTCTGAGAGACAGCAGGGTTTTTAGCAAGGGTCAGGCTATTGTCTGCTCTGCCATTCCAATGTGTGCCCTCAAAACTAATTTTATTCTCAAGATGAGGGCTATGGTCATTTCTGATCTCTGCACCACTGTTGGTGTGTGTTGTGGGAGGAACTGTGTCCAATCTGGGTACATCAGAAGTTGGAGATGCTTCTGCACCCTCTCCATCTTTGAAAGCCAGGAGACATTTCTCAGCAAGCTGTGAGGAAGGAAAATGGACAACTACTAGCTCTGAAGAATTTCTGAGATCAGGTGGCTGAATGATGGGGGAGGGGATTGCACTTCGGCAGTAGGCTAGCAAGTTTCAAATGAAGATAATATAACTCATTCTGTGCATCTTCCTGTGCAATTTTCTGAAACATTCAGTCCTTACCACTCCCTCTGAACACCTTTCCTTGGTTTGATACCCACTTACTCTCCACCTGCACCTAACACATGCACAGCATTTCTCCAGTAGACTTGTGACCCAAGTCAACATAGGGCCAAACCATACCACTGGAATTTATATTGTGAAGTTCCCTCCAACTCTTGGTTTACCTAAGTCCTTCCTTTTTGTTCAGCTCCTCTGTGAGGATATCAAAATCTATATCTGCACTGGGAGAAAGTAATTCTTCTAGGAACTTAGGGTGAATGACTGCTTCCACCTGGAAAAAGTAGCAAGAGGAAATGAGCATCCTTGATATTGAGCAACCTATCAGTTTGGGGGCCAGAAGGAAAAGCCCTGATGCTACTCCACTATTTGCAATCTTTGGTTGTTTTGGACCATCATTACCACCAGCTACACTCATATGCACTCACACATGCACACACATGTAAGCTCACAAAAAGATACAAAATCACATACATGTACATGCTACACATGGCTCAGGAGATAAGGAATAGAATTAGGTTGCAACAGACTGGGGAAGAGGCAAATAATGCAATTTGCTGACAATACCAAGACACTCTAATCGGCTAGACACCACACCTACAGACACAGCCCACCTTGGTAACAAAATTTTCCTTGGCACACAGCTTGTCAGTGTAGCTGAGGAGATCTGGGTCTGCATAAATCCCATCCTCTTCTTGCTGCTGCTTGTGTTCTTCCTCTTCCCATTTTCCATCCGCCTCAGAGGTTGAGAACAAAGACCTCACCAGCCCACCCATGTGTATTCTTTAACAGCTTCACCTGGGATCTCCTTTGGGGCCTCACCTTCAGAGTCTCCTGGTGTCTCTTTTGCTGCTGTCTCAGAAACTGTGATTTGGGGCCTGCCTTCTTCAGGTTGGACACTAACGTGAGGGATGGAAATCAGGAAGAGTAATTAGCATGCATCTCCAGATATTTTCTTCCAAACACATATTGGTTAGAGCAGTATCTTAAGGAAAGACCATGGGTGCATGTGAGTCAGGGGAACCTGAGTCTTAATGAACAATTATAGGAGAAGATTTAAGATGTGGAGAATCTTAGAGATAATCACCTAGAAATGGAAGGTGGAAACTCTGGTATTCTGAGATATTCCTACATCCATCCCCTAATTTAAAGCATATTATATAAATATATCCCTATGAGTCAGTCAATATTGTGTAAATGAGAAAGTTGACCTAGTCTATGACAATTGGAAGTTGGAAGCCTGGGTCTTCTTGGGTTGTCTGTTGAAAATACAAATGCCATGTCTTGAAGGAAAAGTACCAGATGTGAGTCATATGGCCCTCTCTCTGCCCCTTTTGGCCGTCATCTTCTGTTGGAATTTGTTGAGCAATACCTGGCTGCTGGCCTTCCACAGTGCCATGTTGCACAATGGGATGAAGCTTTGGAGGGGCTTTTGTTAGAGGGTTCTGAGGGCCATTCCTCTGCTGCAAGATATCAGTTTGCCTCTCTTCCTCAATCTCAAACTCCTTGAACCTAGCATGGGGAAAGTCACAAGCAATGCTTTAAAGAAGGCCATATTTCCTCAGATGCCTAGAAAAAGAGATCAGCCTCAACAACACAGGATATGAAGTATCTTCTGTGAGTCATCAAGGTCCTGGATAAGTGCTGTTGCAAGAGGGGCATTACTCCCTGTGGATGAGCCACAGTTCTGGGGAACCTCATGAGGCCACATCATATTTTCACCTACAGTACAATCCTGCACACTTAAAAAGCATGTGAAAAAAATGAACCATCTGTTGATTGGTAGATACTCAAGGTTGGATCTACAGCCTCCCAGACCTAGAACTCAGTGGACTTAAGTAATATTAGTATAGGTTATTGCATTAAATCAGACCTGTGTAATATAAGGCAGGGACACACAGGTGGACCCTCTCTTCCAAGGCAGTGGTGTTCCTGTGTAGACATACACAGAGGTGTCCACTGTCAGAGGCTAGGATTTGTGATGCTCTTCATTGTATGGAAACCACAGAATAGCACATAGAACTAAGAATCCTAGGCTGGGATTTAGAGTCTTAGAACAGTAAGCCTAGTAAGGACAGGGGTGAGGAAGTTCTTGGGAAGAAAGTATGAAGGAACTTGGAGGAGGAGCTTCAATTTCCAATGAGGTGGTTTTCATACATTTTTCCATTTCTTTGTGTTTTAGCCAAGGAGTAACATGCAGACATGGCAGTAAGGGCTGAAAGACTCATCCACAGAGTGCTTGAGACTGTGGCTTCCCCTGACCAACCTCTTCTAAAACTGTCTCATCTGGGATGACAGGGGACAATTTCTGAACATAGCTTCATTAGGAGAGGCAGGCCAATATTCTATGCCAACAGCCTCCAGCTACCCTACCACCAATGTAAGCAGGAACCTGCCTGGTAGAGCAAGTCACCCACTGCCCAGTCCCTACATCATGTATTTTAACCCCTTGGAATCTGCAGATATAACCACTCCAACACTAAAACCTTCATGAATAGGGCATCTGCAGACCCAAAATAAGAGCAGGGCTGAGTATCCTAGGAAAGAGAGGAGAGGACCATCCCAGTACTAAAGAAAAAGGGGGAAGGTACTGCAGGGGAGAGTTGTGCCTCCAATATTCTGGGAATCCTCACCTAGTTGATACCCCCTGCTATGAACATTGCCTGTAATGACTACCTGCATTGCCTGACAACTGCCTACCTCACCTTCCTTCCTCACACCCCACAACACAGCCTCCCTCAAAATAACAAGATTCTGGGACTCACTTTCCGACCATCTCATAGTAGATCCTCCGGTCAAAGTTGCTTGTGTGCCACCATTCCTGCACAGCTCTGTGAAGTCTTTCCTCCAGGGTCATGGTGGGCTTCTGCTGGGCCAGAGATCAAAGCACTGGGCTAAAATCCTCCAGGCCAGTGACATTCTACAGGAACCTCCTCCTTCCCTTGCCCTGCCCCCAAATGTTATGAACCCTGCCATCTATAACTTCATGTCTTCCTTCCAATGTTTAATCTTTTATTTTAAGTACTTTCACTCAGAATACCACTGATTGACCATTGAATATTAATTCTAGGATTCATTTCTGAGAGATAGATCTAAAAGCAGTGGATTAAAAATATCTGATTCTTCCCTTGTGTCTTCAATGTCATTGTGGATACAGTGACACAGGAAAGTACATATAAAGCAGATTCCAGACACCATTCACAGAGGTCCAAATTCTATGAAGTTTAACCAACTTCACAGTTGACCATCAGGTGGAAGAAATTTTCTTTGAAACTGCATCAGAGTATGAAGACGAGGATTACAGATCCAAATCCAGTGGCGATTGGAGCTCTTGCCCATGAAGAGCGTTCTGAGCTGACTCAATAGGGAGATCATACTGCTGACTTCATTTGAGAGTCTGCTCCAAGAGGGAAGGTGGAGTGTTCAAGAATTTAGGGAATCATTAGGACTGCTCTAAACTGGGAATTCGGGGGATGCCTTGAATCATTTACTGAGGCAGGGGATTTATTTAGGAGTTCAACTACTGGGGAGTATGATGTAAATGAAGAACAAGTATCTTGTTTAGTTGATATATGCACTCTCGTAGTTGACACATAATTTTACTGTGGGGCAGCACAGAGGAGAGAGAAATGGCAGTTCTGGGTGTGAAAAGAGAAAACTACCATAATCCCAAATGTCTCTTTCTCACATTCACTACATCCCATGGTCTTGGACTACATGGCTTATCATCCACTCACACTCTTTAGCTGGGTATTTTGGCATTTGTGCATTATTTTGTTCTCCTTTGTCTTCTCTGAATCTTAAAATGTAATGAGAAAATGACGTAACAAAATAAAAATAATAAAAAGACTAGCCGTCTGGTAGTAAAACATTCCATAAGTACTTCACTCTTCAAAGTACTTCACATATTAATTCATGTACCAATCTCAGAAATCCTCTGAATTCAGTGCAAAAGTCTCATATATGAGGTTACTGTGGGAGGTAACCTCTACAGGTTTACAAATTGAACGAGAGGGAGCCCAAGCATTTCGCAACTGTACACGTTCTAACACCTCCTAGTTCTAATTGGAATTTTACAGAAAATGAGGGTGGGGCAAAAGTGAAGTATTTTGCCTCTTTCCTACACCTCTTGTCAATCCAGTGGATTTGACCAAACCTGGACAACATGTGGTTAAGTCTTGTGCTGGAAGGTAAAGTACAGTGGGAGGAGTATAGGGTTTGTATTCAGACACCAATTCAAACCATGTCTCCTCACTTTATCATGGGAAACCTCTCTGATTTTTAGGCCTATGTAAATGGTTATTAGGATGATACAAAAGTATAGATTGGCTAGAAACCCAATAGAAGGTGGTAAAGATCAACTGACATGAGACACCCAAATGTAAGTTATAAACTGGGAATATATCTTCTCCCATCATACCCCTTTACACTCATGACCTTCATTCAAGTGTTTCCTAATACCCTAAAATCGATTGTCCATCCCCTAGCCCTCTTTATTTGAATATTCCAGGGCAATCAATACATGCATAAGAAGAAGTCACTCACTTTAGAAAACAGGGAAGAGCTTCGGCATCAGGAATTAGGCCCAAGTACCTCTCAGCTAGGGACTTGAAGTGCTGCCAACATCTGAAGTTCTTATTCATAAACACTCTTGGGTTTGCAGGAGTCATCCAGTGGGGGTGTCAACTGGGCGGAGGCCACACCTCCCTCCCCTAAGCCCTCCTGTGGCATGGGCAAAGCATTCCCTGAATGAACATTGGGGGTCAGCAGGGCAACTGGTGTTGGAGCTTGAGGAGGAAGGCGTGGGGACCAACCTCCATTACCAGCTTGGGTGGTCTAAAAATCAGAGAGGTTTCCCATGATAAAGTGAGGAGCCATGGTTTGAATCGGTGTCTGAATACAAACCCTACACTCCTCCCACTGTACTTTACCTTCCAGCAGAGGGTCTTAAGTTCCCTGAAGGGGGGTGGTTAACACCCCCACAGAGGATCCCTTTGGCACTCAAAATGTGTGTCTGAGGAAGGATAACAGACTGAGTTTGAGGGGCCTCAGCTGGTTCCACTAGTTTCCTGACTTGAATAATGACTTTGTCAGCTCCAGATGCACTGGTGACAGGGCCTCCATCTCCTGTCACAAGAGTGCTCTGGGGAAAGCAGGCATCACCAGAGGGTCACCAGGAGGAAATGATGGATTAAAAACAGGGTGTGAGTAGCATCCCCCAGTACATGGGTGTGGTGGACCAGGTATGGGTGTGGGGACTGGTTGTGTAGTGAAATGATACAGGGAGGCTCCAAGATTCATGCTCATGTCCCGTCTGAGCAATGGAGATGCTGTGGAGACAAGGAAATGTGTGAATGGAATAGTAAAAAAGGGTACAGTGTGAGGCTATCAGGGGATCTCCAGAACTAATTGGGGAATCAGCGTTATGAACTTCAATATGTGAGAAGGCACATGAGAGGGAAACCTCAATGACAGCAAATGTCCTCCTAGAGATTTTAGATTCCAGAACTCCAGCTGAGAGTTTTCCATTGCAGGACTTGCTCCCAGGTCAAGACTCCCAGACCTCTGATGGCTAATAAGAAAGGAGCCCATACTCTCACTGAATCACAGTGCCTAACTGAGAAAATCATTTCAATATATCTGGCCAGACTCAAGGGACATGCAGGACAAGGAACAGGGCTGTCATGTGATATTTGGGAAAGTGCCCCTCAGCTTGCTCAGGAGCAAATAAAAGAGGTTATCTAGAGTAAGTTTTAGGCAGCCACAGGGAAGTTATGAAAGAGGTAGATTCCCAAAGATTGTTTTACCCTTCTTCTCTTCAGTCTCCCTTTTACTGGTGCTTATTATAAAACATCTTTTGTCCTTTCCTTTCCCACAACTACAAAACAAGAAGAAATGGAGAAACATCTCTACCCAAGCAGGAGCCATTTCCTTAGGAACCCTGAAGTTCATACCCTTTACACATCCTCCCCAGTATATACCTACAGGTTGTAGGCCCCCTCCAAACCCTCATTACACAGGGCCAGGCCCACTGTTCATTGCACAGAGGTCCCTACCACCACTCAGGAAATTCTGTTTCCAGGACAGGAGATGCCAAGTTCCCCACAATTCTGTCATGTAACAACCAACCATATGTGGAAAGGGTAAGCGAGGGCCAGTAAAAGGCATCAGTGGAGGACTCCAGAGCTTAACATAGTTGCCTGTCTGTTTAAAATTGACACCAAATGATGGAGACTAACTGTTCCTTCTAATCTGGACTCCAGACACTAAAAGGAAATAGCCTTATGACCAGGCATGAGTCAGGTGTCATCTGGTGCTATGAAATCCAGAATACATTCCCATTGACAAGTCCCTCCCTCAGACTGTACTCAGTGAGAACAGGAACCTACAACATAGGCATAATCACAAAGCTGTGCTAGTGACATTAATGATAATAATAATAATAGAGAAAATATACTTAATTCCTTGTTATTCTCCATTCCCTCTTCAAAAAGGAATCTGCCTTCAAACAACGTTCCATTGGAAAACCAACATGACCCAGTTTCCCCTCCATGACCACAAAGTATTCATGGAATATGAGCAACATCTCCCTCTCAACTGTAAAATGAGGGGCTGAGGGTTCACCATGAGGTTAGGAACAAGTTCAAGGGAGTCTGAAGATATGAGTTTCCATAATCTTAGAGCAATTCAGAACAATTTAGGTAAGACCAACCTCTAAAACTATTTGACATTACTCAACTGCCCTGGCCTGGTTGAATGAAAGCAAACAGCTGTCAGGAGGGAAATCAAAGATGTCTTTTGATAGGAAGGAGCTTATGGATTCTGGGCTGTGGCAGTTAAGAGTAACTTCCAGTGTAGCTCCAGAGAATCTATCATTGTACACATAGACACAGATAACTCCACTGAATTGTTTTGTGCTTTAGACCATTGCTCCCCGCTGCCCATATAAGACCTAGTTTACTCCAGTTCATAACCTTGAAATAAAATCATATAGCAATTTCCAGGTGCCAGAAGAAATGACACAGGGTTTAGGCAAGCATCTCTGTTGCCACGACACAACACAATCCCACTACTTATTGCATACTTATTATGTGGCTTTTCTCCCTTCTAGAGAGAATCAATCTGCCTGTTCCCATCCTTTCTCTATAGCCAATGTAGTTCTGCTCAGAAATCCAGATCTATCTCTAAGGAGACCCCTTCCTCAACTGAAAGTTTCAGGTTTCCAATTGCCCCTACCCTCCAGGTGAGTGGCCCTTGGCAAGAGTCCAGAGATCTCTCATTCCTATAATTCAGCTCAAATCTTGTTCCAAGAGGCTGGATCATATTTGAATTCCCATAGATTTGAAGGATGGCAGGACTCTTATAACACATTCCCTATCCTACATTCCTACCTCCTTCTGATGTCACCACTTCAGGCATGGACACTGATCACTGCTGTCTGGTAGCCTACAGGTTGAGAAATGTTCAGGTCCACGACCCAGAGAGTGACCTGCTCCCAGCAGATTCTCAGGAATCTGAGTAAAGGTTTGAAATTTTGAATCTATACAGGGTGAGAATGCAGGACTCAAGATATTCTACAGTGGGGGAGGGGCAGAGGGCAGGGAGGCCTGAGGTGGGGGAGGGGAGGCATTCCATGAAGGGCTCTGGCAGATGGTCAGAAAACAAATGTTCCCTTCAAATTATAATTGGACAACATATTTGGTATGTAGTTATTCAGTGCAACTCGGATTCTTTCTCACATCTGCAGCAAAACACATATACCAAGTTCTTACCAATAAACCAGTTTCATGCCTCTTAACCCATCCTGCTCTGCAACTGCAGTGGTAGGTTTTTCACTTACTTCAATGACAGCATCATTTTTTGTACAAAAATCAGAACACATTATCTGACAAATGCATGTGCACTTACAGAGATTAGGTAACACAATGTTGGAAATTAAGATTGCTCAGTAGACCGAGCATGTTAGATTGCTCTATGTTCATCAGCCTGGTTTCCCATAAATAGTGTCTATTTTGTAAGCTCTGCAGCAACCATCAAGGCCTGCCATGCTAACCTCATTCTCTTCTGGACTGTCCCACTGCATGAGAGATGTCCATGCCTGTAGGCTTACTGAAAATTCACCACTTTTTCCTTGTTTTATTTTCTTGTTGTTATATTTTTTTAATTTTATCTGCTAACTATTTTATTTAATTTTTTTAACAGGTTACATTTTCATGGTTTAAAAGCCAAATTTTGCAAAATGGAGTATTCAGGAATAAGTTTTCCCCCTTCCCCTTTCCACTGGCTACACATTCAACTCAGCAGATGAAACAAAAGTCAGTTGCTTCTTTTAAAACTTTTTAGAGAGATTTCAAGCAAAGTAAATGCAATGTAAGTTCCTTTCAAATAAGCATTTTCACTTTTATTTCTGATTAGGAAATCAGCATTATGTTCCTATATTTTCCATTATCAGTTTCCCTGCTATTATTGTACTCATTTCCTTAAGATAGATTACTGAAAGGAACAGGTCTAATATTTCTTAAAATTTTAAAGCATCCCTATGAATATTGCCATATTTAGGAAACAAATACATCTTCACAGTTAAATTTGAAATTCAGTTAACAAATAATATTTTGGCATAACTATGCCCCAAACATTACATGACACTTGAATGCTAGGAAAATATTCGTATGTCCGTGATTCAAAGTTAAGTGGTGTTCTCTATTTTATTTGGAAACCCTACTTAAGAGGTGTAACCTATTAAGTTCTCATTACTTTCTCACTCCATAAGAAAGAGCAGTGAAATAACAGTAGAAAACTGAATTTGAATCTTTGCTCCACCAACAAAACACACTATTTTCACCTTTTCATTGAGAAAGAACACTTTAATAGAATGCATTATAAAGTCTAGATTTTCATTCTATTCCATTGCAAAGAAGCTACTTAATTCTACTCCATGAGTCAGGACCCAGAAAAGCCAGGAGTTTTTTGCAAAGGACGTGAATAAGAACAAAATTAAATACAGTCAAGCATGTATAGCCAATCCTTCCTATCTGAGAACACTGCCTTAGATCAGATCTCTTCTTAAAATACTTCACCAAGGATCCTATCTAAGTACAGGAACTGCCCGGCAGGCTTGTAAGTATAAAAATCCTAAGTGATCTTTTCCTATGAGTTCTTTTATAGAGGGTGGGATGGCTATGGAGGTTCCTGAAGGTTCCCCAAGAAGCCTCATAAGGGCCCTGAGACTCCATTTCCCGCCTTTCCCGCAGACCCCTCCTCAGCACACTGTCTCCACAGGCCTGGCCCTGCACGCATGCGCACGCTCCCCTGATGGGCAGGGCTTTCGGGCTTGTGGCTTCCTGCCCTCCAGCCGCTGCTGGTGACGGTTGTGAACGGAACACTGAAGGGAAGCGCGTGTGCACAGGGGGGAGTGCGCGGTAATGGTAGTTGGGGGAGGAAGGGAATGTACTTTGGCCCTTTTCCCTCTATTCCGGGTTTAATATATCAGTTTTATAAAAAAATAAGGGTAATGGCTTCTCTGATTTATGGCTTGTAATGATGTCACTGAGCTCACTTTTGTGTGTGCTCTCAGTTATTTGCATCTGTAGTGTCTGTATCAGCGGCTGCTCCCTAAGCTGCGCTCCTGCCCTCCTGTTGCCGCCCTGTGCTGCGGGGGAGCATCTGTACCTCCGGAACTGGGAACACACAGACCCAGACGCGGCAGCATTTATTGATTATTGGATTGTCTAGAGTTAAATTGCGTTAGGAAATTTAATAATGTAGAGCAAACTTAAACGTGTGTCAAGTTTGTTTCTGTTACATTCTGATAGAAAAAAATGAAAGTTTCTTCAGTTTTTGAAAACCGTTCTATTGAAGAAAGAAGTGAAGAACATCATGAAAAGTTAGATGAAATTCTAATGTATATCTTCATTGTTTCACTATAATGCTTGTTAACATAAAAATATCAACCAACATTTATAATGAACCCACCCATTTTTTAATTGAGAATGTTCACATACTATACAATCAATCAAAGATCCAAAGTATACAAGCAATTGCCCCTGGTACCAACATACAGCTGTACATCCATCACCACAATTAATTTTTTTTCAATTTTTAGAACACTTTCATTACTCCAGAAAAGAAATAAAGACAAAAAAAGGAAATTCAAATCCTCCTATACCCCTAACCATCCCACTTCCATTATTGACTCATAGTATTGGCATAGTACATTTGTTACTGGTGATGAAAGAATGTCAAAATACTACTAACTGCAGTAAATAGTTTGCAATAGGTATATTTTTCCATATATTCCCTTGTATTATTAACTTCTTGTTGTAGTCTCATACATTTGTTCTGGTTCATGAAAGAGATTTCTAATATTGTACAGTTAATCATGGACATTGCCCAAAACAAGGTTCACTGTTCCATACATTCCCATCCTTTAACCTCCAACTTTCCTTCTGGTGATATACGTGACTCTGAGCTTCCCCTTTCCACCATATTCATGAACCATTCAGCACTGTTAGTTATTCTTACAATGTGCTACTGTCATCTCTGTCCATTTCTAAACATTTAAGTTCAACCTAGTTGAACATTCTGCTCATAATAAGCAACCACTCCTCATTCTTTAGCCTCATTCTATATCCTGGTAACTTATATTTTGTGTCTATGAGTTTACATATTATAATTAGTTCATATCAGTGAGACCATACAATATTTATCCTTATGTGACTAATTTCACTACATATAGTGCCCTGAACATTTCTTTATCAACCTATTTTTCAAGACAGTTGTGTTCTCACACCATACATTCCTTCCTAAGTAAACAATTGATGTTTCCCTGTATGGTCACATATTTAGGTAATCACCACTGTTCTAGTTTGTTAATGCTGCCAAATGCAAAACACCAGAAACAGATTTTCTTTAATAGAAGTGAGTTTATTTGGTTACACAGTTACAGTCTTAAGGCCATAAAGTACCCAAGGTAATGTATCAACAATCAGGTACCTTGACTGGAGGATGGCCAATGGTGTCCAGAAAACCTGTTAGCTTGAAAGGCACATGGCTGGCATCTGCTCCAAAGTTCTGGTTTCAAAATGGCTTTCTCCCAGGATGCTCCTCTCTAGGCTGCAGTTCCTCAAAAATGTCACTCTTAGTTGCTCTTAGGGTGTTTGTCCTCTCTTAACTTCTCTGGAGCAGAAGTCTGCTTTCCACAGCTGTCTTCAAAGTGTCTCTCATCTGTAGCTCCTCTCTCAGCTCCTGTGCATTCTTCAAAGTGTCCCTCTTGGCTGCAGCAAGCTCGCTCCTTCTGTCTGAGCTTATATAGTGCTCTAGTAAACTAATCAAGGCCCATGCTGAATGGGTGGGGCCACACCTCCAAGGAAATTATCCAATCAGTGTTATCACCTACAGTTGGGTGGGTTGCATCTCCATGGAAACAATAAAAGACTTACAATCTCATAACACTAATAACATCTGCCCACACAAGATTACATCAAAGAACATAGCATTTTGGGGGACATAATACATCCAAATTGGCACAACCACTGTCACCCCTATATACACAAGGACATCTCCATTTCTTCCACAAAGCAGGAGGAAGAGTCAAAGAAGGTAAAGAGACAAAAGAAAGAGAAAAAAAAGATGACAGCTGGGAAGCAACAAAAGGAAAGGCAACATTAAACTAAAGTAGAATAAAGAGTCAGACAACATAACCAATGCCAAGAGTCCCATACCCCTCCCTTATGACCCCCTCTTATATGCATTTAGCTTTGCTGCATTGCCTTTCTTACATTAAAGGAAGCATAATACAATGATTCTGTTAATTATAGTCTGTAGTTTGTGTTGATAGTATTTTTCTCCCAATACCAGTCTATTTTTAATACCTTGCAAGGTTGACATTCATTTGTTCTCCCTAATGAAAAAAACATATTTGTACATTTTATCACAATTATTGAGCAATCTAGGTTTCACTGAGTTATAGAGTCCCAGTCTTTAACTTTCCTCTTTCCTTCTGGTGTCCCACATTCTCCTAACTTTCCTCTTCAACCATACTCACAGTCATCTTTGTTCAATGTACTTACAATGCTCTGCTACCATCACCCAAAATTGTGCACCAAACCTCTCATTCCTGTTTTTTCCTTTCTGTCTGTAGTGTTCCCTTTAATGTTTCCTGTAGTGCAGGTTTCTTGTTCAAAAACTCTGTCATTGTCTGTTTGTCAGAGAATATTTTAAACTCTCTGTCATATTGAAGGACAGTTTTGCCAGATAAAGGATTCTTGGTTGGCAGCTTTTCTGTTTCAGTATCTTAAATATATCACTCAGTTTCCTTAGCCTCCATGTTTTCTGCTGAGAAATCCACACATAGTCTTATCAAGCTTCCTTTGTACGTGATGGATCACTTATCTCTTGCTGTTTTCAGCATTCTCTCTTTGTCTCTGATGTCTGATAATCTGATAATGAAGTTTCTTGGGATAGGCCTATTCAGATCTATTCTGTTTGGGGTACACTGTGCTTATTAGATCTTTAATTTTATGTCTTTCATAAGAGATGGGAAATTTTCATTGATTATTTCCTCTATTATTGCTCTGCCCCTTTTCCCTTCTCTCCTCCTTCTGGTTTATCCATGACATATACATTCAAGTGTTTCATGTTGTCATTCAGTTCCGTGAGCTGTTGCTCATATTTTTCCATTCTTTTCCTTATCTGTTCTTTTGTATGTAGGATTTCAGGTGTCTTGTTCTCCAGTTCCTGAGTGTTTCCTTCTGCCTCTTGAGATCTGCTGTTGTATGTCTCCATTGTGTCTTTCATCTCTTGTTTTGTGCCTTTCATTTCCATAGATTTTTCCAGTTGTTTCTTTGAACTTTTGATTTCTACCTTATGTAAGCCCAGTGTTTTCACTATATGCTTCATCTCTTTTGCCATATCTTCCCTAAACTTTTTGAATTGATTTAGTATTAGTTGTTTCAATTCTTGTATCTCAGTTGAAATGTAAGTTTGTTCCTTTGACTGGGCTATACCTTCATTTTTCTTAGTGTAGGTTGTAGTTTTCTTTTATCTAGGCATCTGGTTTCCTTGGTTACCTTAATCAGGTTTTCCCAGCCAGAACTGGCTCAAGTCCCAGAAGGAAATATTCAGCACCAGGTTTCCCTGTGTATGTGTCTTAGAAGATTGGCACACCCTGTGATTCCTCAACTCACTGTACTTTTCCTAACCTGCCAAACAGGTGGTGCTTGTCAGGCTCTCACTCCCAACTGATGTAAGGAGGTGTGGCCCCTTTTTATTCTCAGTGGAAGTTATTTCTGGTTTGATTGTTTTCCCCCAGGCCCTGGGGTCTGGTTCTGAATGGAAGGCTGCTTGTAGAACTGGACACCACCTCTTTCCTCTTAGGGAGGATAAACCCCCCAGGGAGTTTTCATTTGCATTTAAATAGGTTCTTTGCCTCTCGGACTCTGCTATCTCCACTGTTGTCTGGGTCTGAGCACTGCACAGTGAAAATGGCTGAGATTTTCTTCACTGCAGAGCACTGTGAACTGAAAAAGTCTGAGGCTTTCTCCACTGAGTCACTCAGGTTGAGAGAGAGAAAAAGGGACATAAAGCCCTGTTTCAGGGTCAGTCCACAGCCCCCAGTTTCACCTGTTGGCCAGTGATAGCACCCAGTCCTCTGGGCTCCCCCTCCTGGGAAAGAGAAATCCCCTGGCTCTTCAAGATCAGTCATCACTAAAAGCCTCTGCTTGTTGGGGATTTGCAGCTTGCATTGAGTTGTCCACATTTGCCAGGTGAAACCCCAGTTGGAGCTGGACTGAGTATATTCACTTGTTCAGAGAGTACTGCTCTCTATCACAGTGATGCTTTGCAATTCAGGCTGCCATTGGAGAGGGAGCTCCTGGCTCAGGTCTACAATTTCTACTCAGAGATTCCACACTGCGATCTCAGGCATTCCTCCCAATCCAGGTTGCTGCATGATGTGTGGACAGTCATGGTTGTCCCCCAGCAGTTATTCCAGATCATTTCCTAGTTGTTCCTGGTTGTTTATTAGTTGCTTCAGGGGTACTAACTAAGTTCCACTCCTCTCTGTGCTGCCATATTCTTCCATCCCCAAACCCACTCATTTTTGAAGAGTGTGAGCATCCTTGCTTAAAAGAATATAATCAAACATTTATTGAAATTGTAATAGCAAATTATGATGGAATTGCAAGCACAGATTGGCTATAACAGATGCCAAGATTTGAACAAAAATCAACAAAAGCATTATGTTTGAATCAATTGGCTATATGGAACTTACAATAAAGGGTATTGCATATTTTGTAATTTTTTTGTAAATAGTGTGCTGTATCTCTACTATCAAAATTTACTGTGGGAGGATGAGTGTATTAATACTTTAAAGAGAGTTGGTTTAGGCTGTTGAAACTTTGTCAGCACATCTTTCCATATGTACCTGGGGCGCTAATGTGGTTTTATATTTGTATTCTGGGGGAGTGGAGGTTCTGAGTGAATTGGGTGTGTTTGGAGAGGGGGGTTGTGCCGGTTTGAATGTATTGTGTCCCCCAAATGCCATTATCTTTGTGGTCTTGTGGGGCAGAGATTTGCTTGGAATGTGCCCCACCCAGCTGTGGGTGATGATTTTGATGAGATGTTCCCATGGAGGCCTGGCCCCACCCATTCGGGGTGGGCCTTGATCAGTGGAGCTATATAAATGAGCTGACTCAAAGAGAGGGAACAGAGTGCAGCTGTGAGTGATGTTTTGAAGAGGAGCAAGGTTGCTGGAGAGGAACGTCCTGGGAGAAAGCCATTTTTGAGGCCAGAGCTTTGGAGCAGACGCCAGCTGCCTTCCTAGCTAGCAGAGGTTTTCTGGACGCCGTTGACCATCCTCCGGTGAAGGTACCCAATTGCTGAGGTGTTACCTTGGACGCTTTGTGGCCTTAAGACTGTAACTGTGTGGCAAAATAAACCCCCATTTTATAAAAGCCTATCCATCTCTAGAATTTTGCATTCTGCAGCATTAGCAAACTAGAACAGGGATCCATGTGTGTTCATCCTTGGCTTGTTAGGGGGTCAATAGGAGGGCATTTTGTGCCTGATTTTGGGTGTTGGGGAGAAGAGGCTGCTGTGTTCCTGGAATCAGGATATTCTATATGGTTATTTGTGGGCCTCTTTGGGATTGTAGAAATTCAGGGAGTATGAGCTCAATTGTGCATGTATTTGGGATTGCATTCCTAAGAATTCATAGTTCAGGGTCTATGTATATATTTTAACAGGCTGGTGGAAATGTGATATGTGTATTCAAATGTCTGAATTGGTGGTGTCAGCTTATATATTTGGGATTAATTGGAGGTCATGAATGTGTTTTTTGTATGTGGCTGAAGCTCAGTGTTTTTGGAGGGTGTGAGATGAAATTAATGTATATCAATGGGGTTATTTATTTGTAATTTGAGGCTTTGAGAATGTTTTTTTTTTCTTTTTCATGTTGTGCACGCTTTCCCAATAAATTGTAGAGATCTTTTTGTGTTTAAAAAATGTACACATAAATATATGCTTATGCATATGGGCAGTGTTAAGGAATGTGTCTGTGTATATTAGTTTGTAGGGTCTGTGTATTTTTTGTATTCAGGAAATGTGGAGGCATTATTTGAGTTTAATGGGGGCATGCTGATTAATGATGTATGCTTTGGTGATTTTCAGGAATTGTGTGCATACTTTGGTATTTTAAGGTAGCTGTAAGCCTATTTTAGGTAGCTGGCAGGATGTAGTATATGTTCAGATGAAAGGATTGTGGGATTGTGCCATTTGTTGAGTCTTATTCTAGAAGATGCTGGAGTTATTTTTGTGAATATTCACAAGTGTGGGGAATATGTATATACAGGTAGTGTGGGGGCTATATATGTATTTGAGAGTATAGGGTGTTTTTTGCATATGTATAGCATTCTGGAGAATTGTGGGTATATTTGCGGCTTGTGTGTATTGAATGTATGTGTATTCAAGGGTCACAGAAGTTTGGATATATATCTTCTAAGGCTATGAATTTGAATTTATTAGTAGAGAATTATTAGTATGTATTCTGGGAAGTTAGTCTATATATACCTAATGGAATGATGGGGTTGTGTGTTTATACATGGAAATAAATATCTTAGTTTGCCTGAGCTGCTATCACAAATACCACACAAGAGATTGCCTTAAACAACAAATATTTATTGTTCTGTGGTTTGAGGATAAAAGAAATCCAAATCAAAGTACAGGCAAGGCTTGCTTTCTCCTGAATATCTGCAGCGTTGTTGTGTTGACTGCTGGTAACCCTTGGATGCATTTCTGCCTCTTATCACTTGCCAATGTCCTGTCCTTTCTAGTTTCTCTAACTTCTGATTCTTTTTATAAGGTTTGCAGCAATCTAATTAAAACATACCCTTATTCATTTGGGCCACACAATAACAAAAGTATCATGTTCAGGAGATCCTATTTACAATAGGTTCCCACCAATAGTAACGTATCTAATTTGGTGTACATAATTTAGTCTACTGCAGTGGGATAATTGTATTTTTATGTTTTCCAGGTATATGATATAATTATATCTGAGAATTTGGGATATAGGAGTGGGTTTGTGTAATTTGGGATTTGGCAGGGGATTTATGTGTCCTTATATAGGGTAGAATGAGATATTTCTTTGTTTCTTCAGAGTGTGTGATTGGTTTGTATGTAAATCCAGAAGTGAGTGGAAGAATTGTATACATTTATCCATAGGATCTAGCATGTAAGAATTATTCACAGCCTTCCTTGGAAAATGCTAGGGTTTTCAAATGTGTCTTTGGGAATGTTTGGGGTTCATTGAGGTGAGGTTTTATTCTGGATATATGGGAATGATGTATAATGTTTTGGCAATGCATATATTCAGGTATTGTAAATATTTGAATGTCTATGTATGTATTTCCATGTGTGTAGGCTTGTGTATAAGTGTCTTTATAGGTCATTTGTGTGTGTAATAAATGGTTCACTGAATGTCTTGTTATACTGGAATGTAATGCTTGAAAAAACTGGTGCAGTTGCTTGTATATGTGTTTTCAGGGCCTTGTATAAATTGACATCTACAGGTTGGTTGTAGTTCTATATGCATTTGAGTTCATGGAGTTCATGGAGTATATATTCTTTGGGATGTGGTAATTTCAGCTCTGTATTTGGAAACTAACAGGCTGTGTAGGTTGTGCTTTTGTTCAGAAATTGTGAATATTGTACCATTGTTGAATTGTGTGTGTGTCCATTGAGGGGGGGGATATATTAGATAAATCTACATTTTCTTGGTATTTTTAGAGAGCTGTGTGTATGTAGTGTATTTAATGTATGTAGAACAGAAGTGTGTTGGTTTTATGTCTGTTTTCAGGCAGATTTGTTATTTGTTATGTCTGTGCAGTTGTAGAACTGTTTGTGACTATTCAAGGTGGGTAGGTTTTGACTGTAGAATTTAAGAATAATGGGTGATTTGACTGTATTTAGGGTATGGATACAATTAGGCATATTTATCTAGGATATACGAGGTTTCATGCATCTGGAGATATGTAGGGTGGTTGTGTTGGTATATTTAGGATGGGAATTGAGGGTCCTATTTGGGTTACAACTCCATCCTGTACACTTGTTCCTGTGAAAAGGGATCAGCTTTGCTGGAGCTGGTTCATATTAACAAGGTGTGGTGTTTTAGAGCTGTATGTACCCCAGAAAAACATGGTTTTTTATCTTAATCCATTCCCATGGTTAAGTAGGACATTTTATGGGCTTGCTTTGGGTAAGGTGTGGCCCACCTCAACTAGAATGTGTCTTTATTCTATTAATCACATCCTTTATAAACAGAATGAAATTCAGATAGAAAGCCACCAGAAGCAAGAAGATGAAATTCAGCGGAACCCAGAAGAGAATGGAGAGGCCATATGCATTGCTACATGATAGAGACATCCCAGACACCATTTCTGATGACTCCTTGATTTCAGCTTTCTCTTTGCATCAAAACCATGAACTTACAAAATCCCATTGTTTAAACCACCCATTGCATGGTATTTGCTTGAGCAACCCAGGAAACTAAAACACTTGGGATAATTCATTGTGCATATCTTTTCTCATGTCTGTGTTCACTGACATCAGGTTGGCAGTCTAAATTGGCCATGATGGGAATATTTCCTCCATAAACCAGGGATCCTCCTTCTCTTCATGGAGAGCAGATTATTGTGCATTTGTCAGAGGACCATTCTGGAGTCTGTGGGTGTGGGGGTGTGCTTAGTATATACATGTAGAGAGAGATCATTCAGGCAACACCGTAGTAGATTTATTGGCAAATCTAAGTGAATTGTCAGTGGAATATTTGTAGATTTTTTGTCCTTTTATGTTTGCAGCCATCCTGGGTCATTATGAATTTTGAGTTGCTCTTGATCCCATTGGCCCATGCTTTAGTTTCAAAAGTGTTGGAGATTTCCTGCTCCTCCTCATGCAGATGCATTCAGGTGTGTCTGAGTTTTAGGATGTTCCTTCTGCTTTCATGTGGTACTTGCATCAGGGGACCCTAGATGGGTAGGGGTGATGGACAATGGCTCTGTGTAGCCAAACTTCACAGCTGAGTTGTTCATATGACAGTCAGCTCTCCTAAGATAGTGTGGCTTCCTGAACAGTAAGTCAGATGGAACAAGTCTCCCAGACAAAAACCTCTGAGAAAAATCTGGACATCCCCAGATGAAATTGGCTTCTCTTGTTCATAGCTAGTGGTCAAGAATACAGTCCACTAAGGGTCTTACTTTGGAAAGGATGCAGAGCCATGTGCCCCACCCCCAACCTACTGTCTGCTCCCTGGTTGCATAATATTGGGTAGTGATCAGGTCAGCTATGGGAGTAATACTCAAGCAGCCTATCTCCATGGAAACCTGAGACTTCAGGAATAGAAAGGGCCTCTAGCTGTCAGGGAGGTAACACTGGAGAAACTGCAGATGTAGGGCTGGAGAATGGTGGTTTGTGAGGGCTTGTAACACTGGAGAGTTCCAGATAAGAGGAGAATAGGCTCTGACTCTCCTGAACCAAGGTGAGATGGACTTTTACTTATTTGAAGGCTTTGGATATTCTTAGCATGGGGAAGCTCATATCAGCTTCATGTCTTTCTTATAGGGTCCCTGGACCTTTATTTTCTCTATTCCACATGGAGCTGAATCCCACTGGAGGGTGCCAAGTGATGGTGGAAAACTTCTGACCACACATGCCTCCTACCTCCCTGGGGCCCTCCCAATTATTTCTGGGCCTCACTCCTTATGGTGAGTCTCCTTTTTGCCTTTTATTCTTTATGATGTATCCTTGTGCCACCAAAAGACACAGACATCCCTTTTTTGAATGCTCCAATGAATGATTCCCTATGTTATGGAGGAATTCTTTTTGCTTCCACTGCACCTTTCATTTCCTAACCCATCATAATGGCAGAATTGTGTTCAATATAATGTGTTTATTAAGAGAATGGTGCTCTTGTTGCCTTTATATTTTAAAATATTGTATTTTTAATTAAAAATGCACAGAAAGAATACACAGTATAATTCTTTGGATTTTGTTTATTGTTTCTCTCTTTTCATTTTGTTTTTAAATGGTAGAGCATGGATCCTGAGATTTAGGAGACAGGAATATGAGTTTTCTTTATCTTGGCCCAGCACTGAAAAGCTCCCACTCAGATTGTATGAGTGAAAATTGCTTGAAGGCCTGAGGTGTGGTAAGCTGATTGTTCTGCAACAAATATTTTGTGGAGGGAATGTCATGGTTTGGGGAAAAGATGCACCCTGAGGAATCGAGTCCTCCTGGCACGGAGCAAGGTGGAGTGAGACTGATGGTGCCCTGGAGGAGGGTCAAGGTGTCAGAGCCCCGAGCATCACAGGGTTAGGAGTCAGCAGGGCACGTGGTTGGATTAGTTGGAGCCACATTTACCTTCATCTCACTCCTCAGAAATAATCTCCAGTTCCTCTTTGAGTGAAAACCCACCCCTCTTCTGAAATTTACCTTAAACAATGGGAATGAAGACCCCACACAGGCAGAGGCCAATCCTCTTCAGGATCTCATATCAAAGAAGTCCCTCGTGTCTTAGTAGATCTTCCCTCGGGCCTCAGAATGGACACAGCAAATGTCAGCAGGCACGAAGTTGTTCCTGACTCAAAACTCTAAAAGCTAGTGGGGCAATGAGAATCTGAAGTAGAATCTAGAAGAATCAAACCATTCACTCCACCAGAATTTACTCAGTCTCAATTATGTAAACAAATAGGCAAACCACAAGAGTAGGAGGTAAAACTCACAGCATATATATCTAATAACAAACTTCTATTCAGAATATGTAAAGAATGCTTAAAACTCAGTAATAACTTTTAAAAGCCAATAAAAAATAGGTAAAACATTTGAACAGACACTACAAAAAGATATATGAATGGGAAATGTGCAGAAGAAAATATGCTCAATATCACTAATGAGCAGGGGAATGAAAATTGAAACCAATATATGAAACCAGTACACATCCGATAAAATGGTGAAAATATAAAAAGACTGACAATCCCATAAGTTGAAGGAAATGGAGCAACTGGAATGTCTATACATGACCTGGGGGAGTGTGATATCATGTGGCTACTTTGGAAAGCAGTTTGGCTGTTCTGTATAAATTTAAATGGGCTCATCCCACATGCCCAGCCATCCCACTTCTAGATAATCAACTAATAGAAATGACAGTGAATAGTCAAAGCCTCGCAAGTTTCCATCAACTGATAACTGGGTAAGCAAATTGTGGTATATTCACACAGTGGAATACACTGTGCCATAAAACAGGGCCAATTATTAACACACAACTTGGAGGATTTCAAAATTTTATTCGCAGTGACAAAAGCCAGACCTCAGTGAACACACATGGTGTGACTCTATTTATATTACCTTCTATAATGAACATACCTACATTCATAGAAAGCAGATTCATGGTTGCGTCAGGCAAGGGTGAGAAATGAATGGATGGTACCTGGATGAATCTGAGGCCAGTTCTGGGTCATCCTCTTACTGGCTCTGTGACCTGGATGAGTTGTGACTCATGTGTGAAATGGGAATCACCTCTATGTCACAGGCTAGTTATGGCATTTACATAGACCTGTAGCATGCCTTGAACAATACTCTTGGTAAAGATATTAAAGAAATGATAGCCATTATTATCCCCACTCTAGTTCTTGCTTATGTTGATGTCCTTGTCCCACTGAAGACAAGGACTCTGTTCTCCCATAAGGAAGTGCACAGTTTGGAGGGAGATGGAATCATGAACAGTTGGATCCAGCACATGGTGAAGGGGCTGTGATGGGTCAGAGTAAGGGGCTGAAGGGCTGGACCTCAAGAATAGTAAGTGTAACCTCAGGGAACTCCGACTTCTTCACCCCTCTAGATGTTGCTATCTTTTGACACTGAACTGAGACCCACATCCTCACAGAACACTCTCCTGATGACTTCAGACTCCCTTGGGTTCCTTTTGAACCCTTTCAGAGTAGAAATGATGGACACCATGGGTTGAATCCATATCCTGGGTAAGCATTTTACTTTCATATCTTTAATGCTAGCAACAGTTATCGTAATTAAATGTTATTCTTCCTGTCATACTGAAAAAAACCCCACAGAGAGACCACGAGTCACAGAGTCACCAGATGACAATAGTGAAATTGAAAGTTTGATCGGACTGGCCCTAAAACCTCACTCCCCATTGCATCTTTCTTCTTCCTTCTATATTGCACAGTATGTACTTGCACCCACTCCCAGGAGTATGGGGGGAAGGCATTTGCAGGGGATGAATCAGAACGTGTGTATAAGAATTCAGGGAAGCTTGGTGCAGAGACAACACTACCCTCCCAATAAGAAGCAGAAAATCAGCTCAGGGATCACCAGTAGAGACATCTGTCCTTGAGGATGTTCAACAGGGCCTCACTCCACATCCCCCCCCCCTCAAATGTGACCCCATTATGGATCTGCAGGCATTGAGCTCCACTCTCCATTCTTTCCATCGGTATTGTGAGGTGACCCAATTCTCCTTTACCCAGTCCTCAAGTCACACAACACTAACACAAAATGTGACAGGACATGTCTTATGGCCAAGGGACCATGGCCTGCAGACATGGAAAGCAGAACGAGCTCAATGGAAGACAGACAAGAGCTGAGAGAGGCCAGGAATCAGTAACAGGGCCTTATACAAGCTTTGGTCCTGCAGTAGAAGGTGGAGAAAGTGAGTCACAACTCCAGAGATACCCGAACAACTCCCTTGACCCAGAGTCACCTCCTTTGGCTGCTGCTGCATGTAGCAGGAACCCCTGCAGGCCAAGCTCACTCCTTACTCATCCACTCGTCAGCAAATTATATCTATCATGGGCCCAGATTAGAATTAGGGTATTAAAACAACCCCAGTACCTCATCATTGAGAACCTAGATATCATAACACCTCAGAAACCTCTTCAACCAAGAACACAGATGTGGCTGAAGGCTGACCAGGCATGGACAAGCCAGGGCCCAGGAGGGGAAGCAGCAGTGGGAGATGGGGTGTCCTCCAAGGAGGAAACTGCTGCCCCTGCTGAGAAAGGACAACTGGAAAGGGACTTGATGGAGTGGTCCTCCCTCTTGAGGCCCATCCTGTCAGGGGAAGCTTCATCACAGAGATGTAACTGAGGCATTCCTTCCTGTATGGAGGGCCTTCTTGAATGCAGCTGCTTCCCAGCTTCTGGGAACACTCTCAAGTGGGAGCCTGGGTCAGGGTTAGAGTAGAGGCTCTGCAGCCAGATTGCTGGGCTTAAACCCTGATCTCCTAGGTCAGCTCTTGGACTTTGTGACCTTGGCAAGTGTCTCACCTCTCTGAGCCAACACTCACCTCTCTGTGAAATGAAGATAACACTGCTAACTGTGTACAGTTGTAATAATTAGAATTAATATATCAAATTTCTAGGAGCTCTGATTGTTGTTTATTCTTACTATTACCCAGGCAAAATTCCACTATTATAGCCCACTCTCCCTCAGATCAAAATTAGTTATATAAAAAAATTAGTTATATAAGCCTTTGCTTCTAGGATCTACAAGTCAAGCAGTGGGACCCAACCTATTCACATTTGAATTCTTCACAGCACCCTTCACAGTGTCTACACATAGAAGACCACAGAAAAATGTTTGATGAATGAAGGGTTAGATGGAGTGAGAATGTTTTTAACGTAGCCCTACAGTAGGAGTGCAGTAATCTGTTCTTGAATAACATTCTCCTCTCAAGGTTTATACCTTGTTGAGGTGAGAAGTCATATCTACCTGTGGTGACTGAAAAAAGACAGAATTCCTCCCCTTCCTGGCATCCCTGCCCTTCCCCAGGTGACTCAACCATGCCTTCCATCCCCCTCTGCCTCTGGGATCTGATTTTGAGTCTTCCTTTCGCACTTCTGCCATCAACAGGTGGATGTGCTAAGGCTATGCTGCTGGAAGATGAGAGACATGGAACAGACTGAGTCTTTTTAGTCATCCCTGACAGGTGAGTGAGCCCAGACTAGAGCAGAAGTGTCCAGCAGAGCCAAGGCTAAAACCCTGACCCAGAGACTCCTGAGGACAATCAACACTATGCATGTAATCCACTGAATTTTGCAGTGGTTTGTTAATCTGCACTATTGTGGCAATGGATAACTGGAAACTAGGAGAAAATCACAGTCATAGAAACAATGTTACATGAGTAAGTGGGTTGTTTCCTCAGGAATTGGTATCTTCTCTTACATGTTGATGAACAGATGTTTTTGATAACTGTCAAATCTGTATTTTCATCTCCCCATTTCTATCTGCAGAACCAATTATATTATGAACACATAATCTAATTGCTGACTGGACATCTCAGAAATTCAGTGTGTGTTTGAATCCAGGCAGGGGCTATTTGTCTGTACCCTGTTTCCTGCACTACAATGTAAGGTTCACATGTTTAAAAAGAGAGAGAGAGGGAGATTCAAGACACAGCAGCCACTTGCTATTTATGGACCTTATTTGGATCCTGCTTCACACAAATGACTGAAAACAACCAACCAACCAATTAGGGAAGGGTGAAAATGGATTATTTGATAATATTGAGTAATTATTGTTTCTTTTATGTGCAATAATGACATTGTGGATATTTTTGTTTAAATCCCTACCTTTTAGACTTATATACTATAACATTTATAACTGAAATTATGTTGCTATATCATATCATATGATGATGTATTTTAATAATGCATGTTTCATTATTTAGAAATTATAGAAATGCACATCTGACATAAACTTTATTTTAATATTTAAACTTACCTTATTGTTTTCAAGCTGGCAAAGTGACTAAATTTTTTGGATGTCAGATGAAAAGTGACCACCAAGGCAGCATATTTATCTCTTAATACAACCCATTCCTTTTGTACCAGGCCCTGGGACAGGGGCCCAGCAGTGGGAAGGGAGGCATTTTGCTTAGTCCTGAGAGATGAGAGGGGGCTGCTATGTAAAGATCTAGGGACAACCCCACACCCAGAAGTTCTGCCCATGGTGGGATGGAGCTCAGATCCAACACACACTGCATGGAATCCTCCATCTTCTGTCTTCTGGGGCTCTATAAGTTCATAGTTCTCAGCCCTGCTCCTACACCACATCCAGATTAAATACCAACTCACCCTTTTGTTATTAAACAAGTATGTATTTGTAAAATACTATCCTAGTAATTATAATAATTTTAATGACAATAATTATAATAATTGTCACATCAATGAAATGACAGAAGTTAAACTAAAGTGAGATTAATCAATATTACTTTTAAAGACCAAAGAACCAACAGATGTTTTGCTGTCATTGAAGATAGTGAGGTTCAGTGGCTGTGAAAACTGAATCAAACTTTCAGCTCCCAAAGTTGAAGCTGGAACATCAGTGGCAAAAGGCCAAATGGCAAAAACTGGGACTCCACCATTACTTTTGCAATATTCCGTTCTTGTAATCATTTTCCCTTCTTTAGCATGTTGAGCTTCCTCCCAGTGGCCAGCGCTTCCAGCTCCTTTTTTTTGAGCTTTGCTCACATAGTACATAATAAAGTCATCATTGATGGAAGTGGTTCTTTCCAATTCTTTGTCCAGGTCTTCAGCCATCTTCTTGTAGAGGTTGTGCTTCTGATAGGCAAAGTTGATTTTTCTATATACTTAGCAAAGTTTCCTCTCAGTTTCTGAGCAGTAAGATTCTTCCTTAAACGAATTTCTCTCAAGTTGCAGCACATGTTTTTGGTAGACCTCAGGAAGTATTTGGGGCTTCATTTGAAACTTCTCATTTCATTTTCCAGCAGTGAATTTTCAGATTGCAAAGATGTTTGCTCATTCTGCAGATTTTTTACTTGACAGGTAATCTCTTCATTAATTTGATTTTCTTCACACACTTTCTTGAGTATTTCTTGTTTTTCTCCTTCCAGCCTTTTAAAGGAAATATTTAAATCCACAATATTAGTGAGTTTATTTGGACCAAATGCCAATTGATAGATTAAGGTGATCTCCAACTTTGGATTCCCTCTTTTTGTCTGATTCCAAGTTGCCATCACACATGTTAAGAGTCTCGAATGTCGTCAGGGCAGTGTATGATCTTCAGCACGGTGTCACTGAGAGATTTTATCTGGCTCTCTTTACCCTCCGCAGCCTCTTCATTCCTGCCTGGGAGTGTTCACCCACTTTTAGCTGTTCCTTTGCTTCTCACGCCCTTTGCTTTCATCCCACAGTTTCTCAGGCAATCACTTGTAGATTTTCCTGAAGATGAGTGTTTTCCTTCACAGCATCTGTTCTTTCCTTCTGAAGTTTTTCTACATTCATCTGGGATGATTTAGGGTCTCTTTTGCATCAGTCATGTGAGATTGGAGGAATTTTACTGCCCTCTGGAGTGATGGAGGCTTTTCTTGAAGGAGAGCCATCGTCATTCCATGAGGTGTGATTTTAGGAGACTCACTGTTCAGTTCTTTATCCAGACGGTGTCTTGTATCTTGGAGTGAAGAGTCATTCAGATTTCTGTTGAATGCTGCCAAGCACAGAGTCGGTAAAGTCAGAGGACCGGCCTCCACCACAGACGACTCGAGGGCTTCGTAGGCTGGTGTCATCAGGCCAGTCTTCTCACCAAGTTCATGACATTCTTCCACAGAGGCAGAATAATGTCAGCTAGCTTGTGTTGCCTCCTTATAGCATTTCAGCACTTTAATATATAAACCACCACCACCACAATACATATCAGGATATCCCGGAGAAAACTAATCAGATCTGGGAGTTTTCTCAGGCTTTCAGAAATCATTAACATAGCACCACAAAGCTGCTCTAGCACCACCTGGAGAAACACTTGGGTGGCCATCAGCAGGCCCTCCATGGCTCCAGAGCTCACCACAGCTCTGCCTCTGGATGCCAGTATCCTGTTAGGCACAGCTGACTCTCTGGAATCCTTGGAGGGTGCCGTCTCCAACACAAACAAGTGCCTGGTAACCAGGACACACTGTCAGTTGGGCAGGGAGAGGGGGAGGCCAGCAAGGTTCCATAAACCAGGGCTTTCTAAATTTCTCTGCTCTCGGTACAAAGCTAACCCACCATTTCGTAAAGACAGCCAGTCCCATAGGAATATGTGCACCCATTTTGATTTTGCCTTCTCAGGACACTTACACCCTGTGGGTCAACAGTGGTCAACTTCTGGTGATTTCCTGTGATTCAACCTCAGATTTGTGAGTCTTGGCACTGGCCAGTGGGGACAAGGATGGTTGGGGAGAGTCTTGGCTTTATGTGTCCCTCAACCTTTCTACCCAGGTCAGGCTGGTGGCACAGCACAGATTTGGGGCCAGGGGCCTGAGCAGTGCCACTGTGGATCCCCAGCTACAGGAAGGGATTGAATGGCTCTTCCCTCTCTGGGGAGCAGACCATGATGGAGAAAAGGAAGCCAGATTGAGACCTTGAAGCAATGTTAGAGGCAGAGCACAAGGCCTCTGTGGCCATAGTGAGTGCTCTAGAATGGGGAATGGCCATCACAACATAGGCCTCCATGCCCTGAGCACCATGGGAACACATGGAGAAGTGTAAATAATTTAGTCACATATAAGAGGAAAACTAAGGCATATAAGGGTTAATACCAGTGGTTTCAGTGTGATAGATATTTATTTCTCTCTCATGGAAGAGTCTGAAGGGAGGAAACCCAGGCCTGGAATGGAGGCTCCATCCTTATGAAGGACCCAGCCCACTTATATCTTGCTGTTCCACCATCCTCCCCATATCACCGCATAGCCCCAAATGGTGACCTGAGATCCAGCCATCATGTCCATATTCCAGGCTGCAGTAAGCAATAAGGAGGAGAAAGCTATAACCCTTCCTTTTAAGAGACTTCCAGTAACATTGCATCAGCCAAAACTCATTCACAGAATGCATCTAGCTCTGAGTGAGGACAGATTTGTGTATTCTTTTACATGGGCATTGCTGATCTGATTAAAATGCATGTTTTGTTACATGGAGAAAATGGACCAAGGGCTTCAGCAGGGAGCCTGCTGCTGTTCAAGGCACCTGTGTGAAGGGAGGCTGGTGCCATGAAGCCTGGTGTGACTGGCCTAAAGAGAAATAAAGGAGATCATCCTGTGCTCTCTCTCCTGACTTTTTTTGATGTTTTATAGTCTGAGGTTTTATTGTTAGAAATGATAAATGTTGACATGTTAGACCGCGACAAGGTGCACTGTAAGAAACACCCTCTCCCCTTACACATAATCACCACCCCAGTTATAACTGGGAGTTAATTTCATATTTGCTGCATATTATCTTGGAAAATTCAGCTGCCAGATCTCTTTAAGGGCTATATGCCAAAATGCAAACACCCTAGCCATGTTCTTTCTAAGAATCCATTTCCACAGAACACTTTTTCCAGTGCAATAAGAAGCCAAATCCATCAAATTGAGCAAGGTTTTGAAGCTCAGATATTTGCTGCATAGAAGATTTAGAAAACAGAGAGGACAGTTTAGCTGAGGAAAGTTTCTCTGAGGTATCCTTTCCCCCCATAAAATGTTTCTCAGTTTCCAAAGCTTTTAAATCATGGGAGTAAGAATAAATATGCACATTTTAAGGATGATGGGGTTTGTGAGTGTTTATTAACCAGAGTTTGAGGGGTTTGGGTTTTCTGTGAATGTATATATTTTGGGACTTGGGAAGGGATATGGGTTAATATCAGTTGTATGGAAGAATTTGTGCATGGGGGCTCTGATGGGTTGTACATGTTTTTGGGAAATGGAAGGGTAGGTTATGTGTGTTTATTAAGGCATGAGGTTTTTTGCATGTCTTCAGGATATGTTTTTGGAGGGGTCTGGAAGGTTTTATGAGTACTTGGGAATGAGTGGCAGCATCCGGGCTTTCTGGGGTTGTGGAGTCTATGTGAGTTTCTGGTGTTTTGAGGTCTGTGTATTTACTCAGGGATTATAAATGTTTTGTGTTTTTAATCACTTTGTGTGTATGTGTATGGGAGTTGTAGTAGTTTGTGTATGTTTGGAGGTGTGGCATATTTACTCAAGGTTTATTATATATGTGTATTTCTATTGAGAAGATCAAGTTTGGGTGCCTTTTGTAGGATTTAGGATTCTGTTTATTTGGATTCCGGCAGGTAGTAGAGGTGTGTTTGTGTGTTTGAATTTTCAGTGTTTGATGGTGTCATATGCAGAGGTGGATTCTAGGTGTGTGGAGTACGTGGGGAAGTATAGTTTGTAGCTGCATGTATTTCAGTCACTGGCAGTCACGGTTGTGTATTTGGGGGGCAATGATTACATATACTTGGAAGGTTAGATGTTACATGTGAATCAGAAAGCACAAAGCTTAGGGTGCTCTGTGTGTTTGTGGGTTCTAGGGAGCTGTGGATCCTGAGTCTGTATTTGCTTGGTGTGGGGCTCAGTGTGGATCTCTGCAGGGTGTGTGGGTGTGAATGGGTCACTGGGGCGGCTGGATGGGCCAGGGTCCAGAAGGGGAGTGATGGTGCAGCTGTCGTACGTGACCTGAGCCTTTATGATTCTGATCATTTGTGGTGCTCTCACTCATGCCTGTTCCTTCTTGTGGATGGTGACCCCCTGAATGGTCAGTGACGTCCTGCTCATCCTCATCCAGATGGGTCTGGATATCTTAGTTCTGCTAGCAGGGGGATGTGCCTTGGGTACTTGAATGTCTTGTTGTGCAGGGTCCTGGAAGGGGAGGCAGGAAGATGGAGGGCAGAGCATGGGCAGATCCCTCCCCTCCCCCAGGGTGCTGTGCTCACAGGGTGTCAGCCATGAGGTCATGGCTTCCTGCCAGGAGTCAGCAGTGGCAAGTCATCCCTTGTATGTGCCAGAGGGGATGACGCAGGGGAAAGAACTTGATGGGAGATAAACAAACCCCAAGAACAACTCCAGTGGGAGGATTCTATGCCTGCCTCTGCTACTTTCCCCCTCTGTGGCTCCCACTGTAGGGTAAAGGACACAAGCCCTCAGTGTGGTCTCCAGGAGGGCCCTTTGTGGCCTGGCCATGCTGACCAGCCTGTCCATGCATGCACCTACTGCTCTCTGTGTGCTCCAGGGACCCCAGCATGAGTCCCAAAACCTAACACCATCAGTGTTCACACTCTCCTGCTTGGCTTTCTCTCCCTGTGGTCTGTCCTGCTCTGCTCTCCCTGACTCTCAGTGACCCAGAGGGTCACCTCCTCCAGGGAGCCCTCCTGGCTCCTCCATGGTGGGACAGGATGTAACTCCTCTGTGTTCACACAGCATCCTGGGCCACTGTTCTAGTTTGCTAATGCTGTCAGAATGCAAAACACCAGAGATGGACTGGCCTTTATAAAAGGGGGTTTATTTGGTTACACAGTTACAGTCTTAAGGCCATAAAATGTCCAAACTAACACATCAGCAATTGGGTACCTTCACTGGAGGATGGTCAATGGTGTCCAGAAAACCTCTTAGCTGGGAAGGCATGTGGCTGGCATCTGCTCCAAAGTTCTGGTTTCAAAATGGCTTTCTCTCAGGACGTTCCTCTCTAGGCTGCAGTTCTTCAAAATGTCACTCGTAGTTGCACTTGGAGTATTTGTCCTCTCTTAGCGTATCTGGAGCAAGAGTCTGCTTTCACTGGCCGTTTTCAAAATGTCTCTCATCTGCAGCTCCTGTGCTTTCTTCAAAGTGTCCCTCTTGGCTGTAGCTCCTCTTCAAAACGTCACTAACAGCTGCACTGAGTTCCCTCTGCCCGTCAGTTCATTTATATGGCTCCATTGATCAAGGCCCACCCTGAATGGGTGGGGCCATGCCTCCATGGAAATATTTAATCAGAGTTATCACCTACAGTTGGGTGGGGCACATTTCCATGCAAATTTAATCAGCACCAAAACATCTGCCCCACAAAACTGCATCAAAGAATATGGCTTTTTTCTGGGGGACATAATACATTCAAACCGGCACAGCCACCTCTTTGTCCATCTCCCAGGACACTCACCACTCTCAGAATAAATCCCACTCCTTCTGTCCTTCAGCCATGCTCAGGGCCTCTGCAGCTCTGGTCCCTCTGTCTGAAATGCTCCTGCAAAACTATTCAGAGCGGCCTTTCCTGACTGCATGACATGACATCTCCCCTGCCATCCTTCTCTCCTCCATTACCTGCTTCATTTTTCTCATGTTAAGTAAAATAAAACAACTACCTGAAATGGACATTGCTGGGAGAAGACTCCTTCCTGAGAAGGTCTTTTCTGGAAGACAGAAACAATAGACCTGCATGGACTGCCTGAGAAAGTGGGACACATCCTGCAGAATTACAAGTAAATGCTTGGTGATAAAAGTAGTTTCCATCCAGTAGAGATAGCTCATTGGAATGGAGCAGACTGCCACAATAATCAATGTAAGACCTTCCTATGTAAAGTGGATGCAATGTCAGCCAGTCTGAATGTTTCCACACTTGCTTCCACTTTCGCCCTCTGTGAGCTTCCTCTCTCCACTCCCTCCACAGACTCCCTTCTGTTTTCTGAGTGGGATGCAACCAATTCATGAATTGCTCAATAAAGCTATCATCCTAAATTGCATGAAAAGTTTTCCCTTTATCACTCCTATGTTGTTCTCTGTCTCTTCCAAGGCTAAAACGTGAGCCTAACATAAGCCTTGTTCACAACTGTGCCCCAGCAACTGGCCCTCTGTGGCTCATGAGGGACTTTCAGAAGGACCAGCCATGATGACTGAGGTGCAGGCTCCATGGTCCCAGAAGTACCTGTTGCCCCCTCCACCTGGCAGCTCACAAGCTCCTTGAGGGCAGGACACACCTTTTCCCTGACACCTCTGATGGCCCAGAACTGAACCTAGGCCTGAACCCCTCTCAGCCCACATCACTGCGAGGCAGAACCAACTCTGAGTCAAGAGATGAGCCAACGGGCCCCGCAAAGTCCAAAGACCAAGGCCATTGAGGAAAAAACTAGACTTTTCGCTCCATATTGCAAAAGTGCAATGGTGCAGTCATGAAATGTAATTTGAAATCTATTTTCTGTAGACTTTTAAATCTCTGGTAGCCCTTAGAATGAAACGTGTTTTCCAACATTCATATGCTTTATATGCCAAATTCTTGGTTTCCTCAGCCATTGAAGGAAGCGCAGTTGCAAACTGAGTGCCGATGTGCTGATCAGGCCCCACTGAAAAAGCAAACATGTTTTCGACCCTCATGTGCCATATTTTTAATAATCATTGCCATCTTTGTGTATAAGTATTATCTCATAGTGGTTTTGACTTGCATTTCCCTAATGACTAATGATAGTGAACATCTTTTCATGGGTGTATTGGCAATTTGTATATCTTCTTTGGAGAAATGTCCATTCAAGTCCCTTGCCCACTTTTCACTTGGCTTGTTTATGGATTTGTGGTTGAGATGTAAGAGTGCGTTATGTATTCTTGATACTATTTGCTTATCACCTATATGATTTTCAAATATTTCTAGGATTCCATAGGTTGTCTTTAGCTTTCTTTTTAATTGTTTTTATTCAATAAGTTGTGGGTTTACAGAAAAATCATACAGAAAATACAGAGTACCCTTATTAGCCCCCACCTTAAACACAGTTTTCTCTACTATTAACATTTTGCATACTGTGGTAATCTTGTTACAATTGATGAAAATATGTTATTATAATTATACTATTAACTATAGTCCATAGTTTGTATTTGGAGATCACTGTGTTGTACAATTCTATGGATTTTATAATTTTTCTTCTAGTAATATATATGCACATAAAATTTCCTATTTTAACCACATTCCAATATACAATTTAGTTGTGTTACTTTCACAATGTTGTGCTACTATCATCACCACAAACAGAAACTCTGTCCCAATTAAGTATTAACTCTCCACTCTCTATCCCCACCCTGTCTCCTGGTAATATGTATTCTAGATTGTGACTCTATGAAAGTTCACTCTATTTATTTTGTATCAGTGAGATCATACTATATTTGTCCTTTTATATTTGGCTTATTTCACTCAACATGGTGTCTTCAAGGTTCATCCATGTTGTCACATGTGTCAGGACTTCATTCCTTTTTATGGCTGAATAATATTCCATTGTATGTGTATACCACATTTCATTTATCCTTTCATCTGTTGATGGACACTTGGGTTGCTTCCTTCTTTTGGCAATTGTGAATAATGCCACTATGAACATGAGTGTCATTTTTTATTTGAGTTATTTGTTTTATGTTGCTGAGTTGCATGGTTTAAATATATATATATATTCTGGGTATTAAACCCTTATTGTTTATATGATGTCCAATTATTTTCTCCCATTCTGTAGGTTGTCTTTTGATTTTCATGATGAAGTCCTTTGAAGCATAAAAGTTTTAAATTTTTATAAAATCCCATGTATCTATTTTTTCTTATTATTCATAAGGGATATTGGTCTGTAATTTTCTTTTCTTGTGGTATCTTTATCTGGCCTTGGAATTAGGGTGATGTTGGCTTCATAGAATGGGTTAGGTAGTGTTTGTTCCATTTTGCTAAAGCTTCCATTATGCAAAATACCAGAAATGGATAGCTTTTATAAAGTGGATTTATTAGGTTACAAACTTACAGTTCTAAGGCCATAAAAGTGTCCAAATTAAGGCATCAACAAGAGGATACCTTTGCTGAAGAAAGACTGATGGCATCCAGAACACCTCTGTCAGCTGGGAAGGTATGTTGCTGGCATCTGTTTGTCTTTTGCTCCCAGGTTCTCACTTACAAATGGCTTTCTGCAAAATATCTCTGGGCTTCTGTCTCTCTTAACTTCTCTCTCAGCTTCTGTGTATCCTTGCTGGTTCTCCCAGGGTGTTTCTCTTTGAGCATCTGGGGGTCCTCTCTTAGCTTCTCTGAGGCAAAGTCTGAGCTTAATCTCTTAGCTTAGCATCTCCAGACATCTTTCTGTCTGCATCTTCAAGCATCTGGTCTGTGTCACACCCTGAGCTCTCTTAAAGACTCCAGTAAATGAATCAAGGTCTCACCCACAGTTGGGTGGGTCACATCTCCATGGAAACAATGTAATCAAAAGATCCCACCCATAATAAGTTTGTCCCAACAAGATTGCATTAGAGGACACAGACTTTCCAGGGTACATAACAATTTCAAACTGGCACAGGAAGAGTTTCAGGAGGATTAATGTTAATTCTTCCTGGAATGTGTTGTAAAATTCACCAGCATAAACATCTACTTTTCTTTGTTGGAGTCTTTTTATTAATGATTCAAAATCTTTAGTTATTGATTTGTTGAGATTTTCTGGCTCTTCTTGAGTCAATGTAGGTAGCTTGTGTGCTTCTAGAAAGTTGTCTATTTCATCTAGGTCTCTAATTTGTTGGTGTATGGTTGTTCATAGTGTCCTCTTGTTCCAGTTTGTTACTGCTGTCAGAATGCAAAACACCAGAAATGGACTGGCTTTTATAAAAGGGGGTTTATTTGGTTGCACAGTTACAGACTTAAGGCCATAAAGTGCCCAAGGTAACACATCAACAATTGGGTACCTTCACTGGAGGATGGCTAATGGTGTCCAGAAAACCTCTGTTAGCTGGGAAGGCACATGGAGGGTGTGTGCTTGCTCCCAGGTTGATTTCAAGATGGCATTCTCCAAAATGTCAGTGTCAACTTCCAAGGCCATCTTCAAAATGTGACTCTTAGCTGCAGCTCCTCTCTCGTTCCTGTGTATTCTTCAAAGTGTCCCTCTTGGCTGTAGCAGGCTCGCTCTTTCTGTTTGAGCTTATACAGTGCTCTAGTAAACTAATCAAGGCCCATGCCAAATGGGCAGGGCCATCTGTCCATGGAAATTTTCCAGTCAGAGTTACCACTTACAGTTGAGTGGGTCGCATCTCCATGGAAATATTCAATCAAAGAATTACAGTCTAATCAACACTAATATGTCTGCCCACACAAGATTGCATCAAAGATAATGGCATTTGGGGGGACATAATACATTCAAACTGGCACACCTCTTATATCCCCTTTTATTTCTATGGGTTTGGTACTAATATCTCCCTTTTCATTTCTGATGTCTATGTAATCTTTTTAAAAAATCAATCTAGCTAAATGTTTTTCAATTTTATTGATCTTTTCAAAGAATGAACTTTTGATTTTGTTGATTCCCTCTGTTATTTTTTATAATTCTCTATTTCATTTATCACTGCTCTAATCTTTCCTTATGATTGCTTTGGCCAAAGTTTAGTTTGCACTGCTTTTCCTAGTTCCTCCTTTTTTTTTAGGTCTCCATTAATTTCTTTCAGCAATGGTTTGTCATTTTTAATGTACAATTCTTTAACATATTTATAAGATCTATCCCTAATTATTTAATAATTTTCATGTCATTATTAATGATGCTTTAATAATATCAGTTTCTGATTTCCTTGTTGATCTTTGTTTCTTTGTGTGGATTCAGGTTACTGTTTAGTGTTCTCTAACTTCAGCTTGTAGGACTCCTGTTAGGATTTCTGGCAGGGCAAATATTCTAGTGAAAAATTCCCTCTATTTTTGTTATCAGAGAACCTTATTTCCCCTCTATTTTTGAAGAATATTTTTATTAGATATTGAATTCTTGGTTGACAGTATTTTTCTTTCACCACTTTGAATATGTCTTCACACTGCTTTCTGGTCTCCGTGGTTTCTGATAAGAAATCTTATCAAGAATCCCTTATATGTGTTAAGTCATATTTAACTTGTTGCTTTCAAGATTCTCTCTTTGTCTGTCTTTTGGTAGTTTATTATGTAGCTATGTGTATCTATCCTACTTGGAGTTCATTGATCTTCTTGGTGTGTAGTGTTTTCATTTGCTAAGCTACCAGAATGCAATATACCAGAACTGGGTTGGCTTTATAAATGGGGATTTATTGACTTACAAACTTAACAGTTCTGAGGCCATGAAAATCTCCAAATCAAGGTGTACCAGTTTGTATATATTATGTCCTCCAGAAAACGCCATGTTCTTTGATGCATTCTTGTGTGGGGAGATGTATTAGTGTTGATTAAGTTGGAACCTTTGGATTAGGTTGTTTCCATGGAGATGTGACCCACCCAACTGTAGGTGACAACTCTGATTAGATAATTTCCATGGAGGTGTGGCCCCACCCATTCAGTATGGGCCTTGATTAGTTTACTGGAGCACTTTATAAGCTCAGACAGAAGGAGCTCATAGTGAGCTGGAGCTGAGACAGACATTTTGAAGATGGCCATTGGAAGCTGATGCAGACATTTTGGAGAATGCCGTTTTGAAATGCAACCTGGGAGCAAGCAGACACCAGCCATGTGCCTTCCAAGCTAACAGAGGTTTTCTGGATACCAATGGCCATCTTCAATGAAGGTACCCAATTGTTGATGCCTTACTTCAGACACTTTATGGCCTTAAGACTGTAACTGTGTAACAAAATAAACCCCCTTTTTAAAAGCCAATCCATTTCTGGTGTTTTGCATTCTGGCAGCATTAGCAAACTAGAACACAAGGCATCAACAGGACACCTGGATTCCTCTGTCAGATGGCAAGGCACATAGTGGTGTCTGCTGGTCTCTCCCTTCTCTTCCAGACTTTCTTGCTTTCAGCTTCTTGCTTCCCTGGCTTTTTCTTTGAGCTTCTGTATCTTTCTCCTCTTATAAAGGACTCCAGTAAGAGTATTAAGACCCACTTGGGGCACACCTCAACTGAAAAAAACTAATCAAAGGTCCCACCCACAATAGGTTTACACAAAAATGGGTTAGCTTTAAGAACATGATATTCTGGGGTCCATTCAGCCTCAAACTACCACATGTAGATTAATGCTTTTCACTAAATTGAGGAGGTTTTTGGTCAGTATTTCTTCAAATATTCTTTCTGCCCCCTTTTCTCTCCCCCTCTCCTTCTGTTATTCCCATCATGCATATATTGGCATGCTCCAAATTCCTCCAGCAGTAGGCTGCTTGATGTGGAGCCTGAAATACCAGTTATTCTCCATGGCCCTGCTCCATCCTCAGCTGCATGCCTGCACCACAGAGATGTTGTCTCAACACATTTTTCCTTCTCATTGTGGTAGACTGCTGTTATTTCTTTTTTGTTGATTTTCCCATAGTGGCGACAGGGGGTCTCAATTTTCCTGGTCCAGCCTGTCTTAGGCAAGGCCTTTCCATCTGAGCCCCAAACAGGACTTCTCTGATTTCTTGCCTCTTTTCCCATGGCAGCCAAACTCTATCTTAAGTCTCTGATGGTTCTCAGGCAGAAGAGTTTCCTTACCCTGTCTCAGCACTAGCAGACCTCTGCTTGGTATTAATCTTTAATTTTTGTTTTAGGGTGTCTTCCTTTTACTGCTTTTTCTCATTGCTATCAATCACATTTTTCCAGGTCCTTAGAATGTCTAGTCATTTGGAATTGTATTTTGGACAATGTTAATGATATGTTTTAGAGACTGTAGATTTTGAAGAGTATTTTTTGTTTGGATAATCAGGTTACTAATTTTCCTAGATGCAAATTCCATACACAGATTTCCCCATTGTGGCCAGCAGCTGAAATCTTTGCCCAGATCTTTCTGCTTCTGGCTGCTTATTTTCCCTTGGAAACTCTGCAAAGTTCAGTGGATATTCAAGGATCTGGCATAGTCAATACATAGATTTTGAACTTCACTACATACCACCAAGACTTCCTCCATTCTGGGATTCCTCCTGAAACTGGCTTTTTTCTTTATTTTTTTAAAATTTATTGAGATTGTTCACAAACCATACCATTATCCAAAGACCCAAAGTGTACAATCAATTGCCCACAGCACTGTCATACAGCTGTGCATCCATCATCACAATTAATTTTTTTTCAATTCTTAGAACATTTTCATTACTCCAGAAAAGAAATAAAGACAAAAAAAGGAAACTCAAATCCTCCCATACCCTGAACCACCCCCACTCCATTATTGATTCATAGTATTGGTATAGTACATTTGTTACTGTTGATGAAAGAATGTTAAAATACTGCTAACTGTAGTATATAGTTTGCAATAGGTATATATATTTTTTCCTATATTCCCCTCTGTTATTACTTCTAGTTATAGTGTCATACATTTGTTCTAGTTCATGAGAGAGATTTCTAATATTTGTACAGTTAATCACAGACATTGTCCACCACATTCCCATCTTTTAACTTCCCACTTTCCTTCTGGTGACATGTGTGACTCTAAGTTTACCCTTTCTACCACCTTCACACACCATTCAGCACTGTTAGTTACTCTCACAATGTGTTACCATCACCTCTGTCCATTTCCAAATGTTTAAGTTCACCCTAGTTGAACATTCTGCTCATAATAAGCAACTGGTCCCCATTCTTTAGCCTGGTTCTATATCCTGGTAACTTGTGTTTCATGTCTGTGAGTTTATATATTATAATTAGTTCATATCAGTGAGATCCTGAAATATTTATCCTTATGTGTCTGTCTTATTTCACTCAATATAGTGCCCTAAAGTTTTCTTCATCAACCCAGTTTTTTAAGACAGTTTTGTTCACACACCATACATTCTGTCCTAAGTAAATAGTCGATGGTTCCCTGTATAGTCACGTATGTAGGCATTCAGCACCATCACCGCTATCTACATAAAGACATCTCCATTTCTTCCACAAAGAATGAGGAAGAGTCAAAGAAGGTAGAGGGACAAAAGAAAAAGAAAAAAGAAAGAGAAAAAAAAACACGACAGAAAGCAACAAAAGGAGAGATAGCGTTAAACTAAAGTAGAATAAGAGACAACATCACCAATGCCAGGAGTCCCATACCCTTCCCCTATGCCACCCCCCCATATGCATTTACTTTTGGTATATTGCCTTTGTTGTATTAAAGGAAGCATAATACAATGTTTCTGTTAATTATATAGTCTCTAGTTTGCATTGATTGTATTTCCCCCCAATCCCACCCTATTTTTAACACCTTGTAATGTTGATGTTCATTTGTTGTACCTCATGTAAAAACATATTTAAATCTTTTATTACAATCATTGAGCACCCTAGGTTTCACTGAGATACACAGTCCCAGTCTTTATCTTTCCTCTTTCCTTCTGATGTCCCACATGCACCTAACCTTCCTCTTTCGACCATGCTCACAGTCATCCTTGTTCAGTGTACTTACATTGCTGTGCTACTATCTCCCAAAATTGTTTCCCAAACCTCTCACTTTCCTTTCTGTCTGCAGTGCTTCTTTTAGTGTTTCCTGTAGAGCAGGTAACTTGTTTACAAACTCTGTCATTGTCTGTTTCTCAGAGAATATTTTAAGCTCTCCCTCATATTTGAAGGACAGTTTTGCTGGATATAGGATTTGTGGTTCATGGTTTTTCTCTTTTAGTATCTTAAATATATCACCCTGCTTCCTTCTTGCCTCCATAGTTTCTATTGAGAAATCCGCACATAGTCTTATCAAGCTTCCTTTGTATGTCATGGATCACTTTTCTCTTGCTGCTTTCAGGATTCTCTCTTTATCTTTGACATTTGATACTCTGATTATTAAGTGTCTTGGCATAGGCCTATTCAGATATATTCTGTTTGGAGTACGCTGCGCTCCTTGGATCCATAATTTTACGTCTTTCACAAGAGATGGGAAATTTTCATTGATTTCCTCTATTATTGCTTCTGCCCCTTTTCCCTTCTCTTTTCCTTCTGGGACACCAATGATATGTAAATTCCTGTATTTTGTTTTGTCCTTAAGTTCCCAGAGATGTTGCTCATATTTTTCCATTCTTTCCTCTATCTCTTGTGTGTAGGCTTTCAGGTGTCTTGTTCTCCAGTTCCTGAGTGTTTTCTTCTGCCTCTTGAGATCTGCTGTTGTATGTTTCCATTGTGTCTTTCATCTCTTGTGTTGGGCCTTTCATTTCCATAGATTCTGCCAGTTGTTTTTTCAAACTTTCGATTTCTACCTTATGTACACCCAGTGTTTTCATTTTAAGCTTCATCTCTTTTGCCATACCTTCCCTAAACTTTTTGAATTTAGTATTAGCTGTTTAAATTCTTGCATCACAGTTGAAGTGTAAGTTTGTTCTTTGATTGGGTCATACCTTTGTTTTTCTTAGTGTAGGTTGTAGTTTTCTGTTGTCTAGGCATCTGGTTTCCTTGGTTACCCCAATCAGGTTTTCCCAGACCAGAACGGACTCAGGTCTTGGAAGGAGGGAATAATATCCTGTTTCTCTGAGGGTGTCTTAGAAGATTGGTACGCCCTGTGAGGCTTCATCACTATGCTTTTCTGCCCAGCAGGTGGTGCCTGTCAGCCTGTAGATCCAGACTAGTGTAAGGAAGTGTCACCTGTGGCTGTTTTTCCCCAGGCTCTGGGGTCTGGTTCTGAATGGAAGGCAGGTAGTAGAGCTGGGCCCCACCTCTTTCCTCTTTGGAAAGATAACCCCCCTAGAGAGAGGTCATTAGCATTTGAATAGACTCTCTGCCTGTGCTGTCTCCACCCTTGTCTGGGTCAGAGCACTGGGAACTGAAAATAGCTGAGGCTTTCTCCATTGAGCCGAAAAAGGAACAGAAAGCCCCCTTCAGGGCCAGTCCAGCTCTCCAAAGTCAGTCTTCACCCAAAGCCTCTGTCTGCTTGTTGGGGATTCATAGCTTGTATTGAGCCATCCATGCTTGTTAATTAAAACCCCAGTTGGAGCTCAACTGAGCTATATTCACTTGCTGGGAGAGTGTTGCTTTCTAGCACCATGAGGCTTTGCAGTTCAGACAGTGGGGAGAAGGGGCTCCCCGTTTGGATCTGCAGTTTTTAATTACAGATTTTATGCTGCAATCTCAGGAATTCCTCTCAATTCAGGTTGGTGTATGATGTATGGACAGTCACATTTGTCCCCCTGCAGTTATTCCAGATTATTTACTAGTTGTTCCTGGTTATTAGTTGTTCCAGGGGGACAAACTAGCTTTCACTCCTCTCTATGCTACCATCTTCTTCCATCTTTCCTCAAACTGGTTTTTAATCCCTCTATTAATTTATAGGAAGTTCCCGTATATGCATGGGTCTGTTTGGGGACTTACTATTCTATTACATGGAACACTTTATCTAATTCTGAGCCAATAACACATTATTTTATTTCTATATATTTTAATAACCTTGATATTTCATTAATGTAAGTCAACTCCTCTTGTTTTCCAGAATTGTCTTGTTTATTTTGGGCATTTACTTCTTGTGATGGTTAGGTTCACATATCAACTTGGCCAGGTGATGGCATCCAGGTATCTGGCCATGTAAGCACTGGCCTAACCATTATTACAAGGACATTTGTGATTGGTTAATAAACCAGAAAGCTGGTTTATTAAATTATCAGTCAATTGGCTGTAGCTATGACTGATTACATCAACGAAGGGTGTGTCTTCCATAATGAGAGAATTCAGTCAACTGGATTTAATCCCATCAGTTGAAGACTTTCAAGGGAGAGAGCACCATTTCTTTGGCTAGCCAGCATCTCCTGAGTTCATCGAACACCTTCATTGGAGTTGCCACTTTGCTGCCTGCCCTATGGAATTCAGACTTGTGCATCCCCACAGTTGTTTAAGACACTTTTATAAAATCTTGTATTTACAGATATCTCTTGTTGTTTCTTTCTCCCTAGAGAACCCTAACTAATACACTTATTAAAATGCTTTTCAGAATAATTTCATCAAATTAATGAAATTCATAATTGGGTTTGTGTTGGCACTGAATTCAATGTATAGATTTGAGAATTCAGAAATTTATGCTGGTGAATCTTGCAATTTTTGAACTTAGTGTATTTTCCATTTAAATCATTAAATTTTATTCCAATAATATTTATCATAAGCTTGCTGTAAATGGGCTATGCATGTATAGTCTGATTTATGGTTTTGTGGCATTTATGAATGGAACGTTTATATTATAACTTCTAATGAGTTATTTCTAATTTCTAATTTGATTGGTTATGTGGATTTATCATATTTCCACTTACCTTGCTAAACCCTCATTAATTGTTACACTTAGATATCCAAAGACTCTCTTAACTACTCATTATATACATACATACAGATAGATAGATAAATAGATAATTTTAAAATTGCAAATGTTAAGTATTTTGACTCTCCCTTCCTAGGACAGATTTTGCAAGTTACTACCAATATCCTAATTCTGTTCCAAATGGTGAGAAAGGAAATTTTCACTTTTCCCAGATCCATGTCAAAGAACACTACACAGGAAACTTGTAAGACCAATCAATGATAGTCTTGTGCAGAACCTTCAACACCTGGACAGAACAGTAAATGTTCAGTCATGTCCTGTGCTGGTTTGAAGTTGCAATGTACCCCAGAAAAGGCCATGTTCTTTTAATCCATTCTTGTGGGTGTAGACATGTTGTGGATGGGACTTTTTGGTTAGTTATTTCAATTGAGATGTGACTCACACCCATTCAAGGTGGGTCTTGATCCTTTTACTGGAATAATTTGTTAGAGGATAAAAGACAGAAAAGGCCTGGAGAGCACAGAGAGAACTATCCAGAGAGAGCTGAGAGAGAAAAGCCCCAGAGGAGCTAAGAGAGGACCCACAGAATAAACCAGCCACTGGAACCAGAGCTGAAGGCAAAGAAACCTGGGAGTGAAGGACCAGCAGACACTGGTAATGTGCCTTCTCATGTGACAGAGGTGTCCCAGATGCCAGCAGCCTTTCTTCAAAGTCCAGGTATCAACCTGAAGATGCCTTAATTGGATAGTTTCCAGGCCTAAGAACTGTAAATTGTAAGTTAATAAATATCCATTGTAAAAGCCAACCCATTTATGGTACTTTGCCTTCTAGCAGCTTTAGCAAATCAAAACATGTCCTTAGTCTTCAGGCATATGCATAAAACAATGCCAGTCTCAAGTGCCCAGCACACAATCAGGAGATTGCAAAACTGACTGTTACCAGTCTTGAACAGCATCACCCTGTTGGCAAGCCCATTTCAACAGATTCATTCTCAAACCCACCAAATCATGAGCCCCATCTCTGAGTCAATCGAAGTGCTTCTTTATTTAAATTTAACTTAGCCCCACACTTCTCCACAAACTCTACAGAAACCTTACCTTTTTCTCTGAGACAGATGTATACCAACTTACAGGCCTCCCTTGCCTGACAGAAATTCAGCATTTGACGGTGACAACATGCCCTGGTGAAGCACTGACTTCTCTAGACTCAGTTGCTGCTAAGTGTGGATTAAGAACACTGTCCTGGTCAATGAGACATCTTTTCTGGAAAAGTACTTGTGCTCTTAGTCCAGATACTGTTCCTTCCAACTTTGTCCCTTCAGGTCAACCATTTTACAGGAAGGTGAAAGAACACTTTCTCAAGTGATGGAGCATCATGGTGATAAAAGGCAGTCACCTCCCCAAACCCAGACTTCTTGTTAGGTGAGATTTTATAAACCCCAACATGTTTAAGCTACTGTAATAAAAGTTCCTCCTGCACTTTTTTTTTTTTAGTTTTTTAATTTCGTTTTATTGAGATATAATCACATACCATAAAATTATCCATGGTGTACAATCAACTGTTCATAGTACCATCATATAGTTATGCATTCATCATCTCAATTTTTGAACATTTTCTCTACACCAAAAAGAATAAAAATAATAAAAAATAAAAGTAAAAACACCAAAATCATTCCACCCCCCTCATCCCACCCTATTTTTCATTTGTCCCCATTTTTCTACTCATCCATACACTGGATAAAGACAGTGTGAGCCACAAGGTTCTCACAATCACACTGTCACCCCATGTAAGCTACACAGTTATACAATCGTCTTCCAGAATCAAGGCTACTGCGTTGCAGTTTGACAGTTTCAGGTATTTCCTTCTAGCTATACACTAAAAACCAAAAAGGGATATTTATAAGAAAGCCCTCCAGAGTGACCTCTTGACTCCATTTGAAATTTCTCAGCCACTGAAACTTTATTTTGTTTCATTTCACTTTCCCCTTTTGGTCAAGAAGACTTTCTCAATCCAGGTCCAGGCTCATCCCTAGGAGTCATGTCCTGCATTGCCAGAGAGATTTACACCCCTGGGAGTCAGAGCCACATGAGGGGAGGGCAGTGAGTTCACCTGCCAAGTGGACTTAGAGAGAGAGAGGGCCACATCTGAGCAACAAAGAGGTTCTCTGGGAGAGACCCTTAGGCACAACTGTAAGTAAGCTTAGCCTCTCTTTTGCAGTAACAAGCTTCATAAGAGCAAAGCCCCAAGACTGAAGGCCCAGCATACGAAACTGTCAGTCCTCAACGTTTGTGAGAATATCAGCAATAACCCAGGTGGGGACATCCAATGTTTCCGCATTTTCCCCCAGCTCCTCGGGGGGGGGTGAGGGGGGGCTGCAAATATATTTTTATTCTCTGCCCAAATTACGTTGAGATGCTTGAGACCTATCAGATCTCACTTCCTATTCAAAGTTCCATGTTATTATGGTGTTTGAATAAACTGATTGTAAAAGTTAAATTATTTAGTGTGCTGTAGAAGATATATATCTTGTACCAAATAAGTATCTCTTCCCTTGGTCTCAAACAGAAGTTGAAGTTTTAAAACACAGTCAAAATTGTCCCTTGCCCTTTGGCCTGATTTGCCTTAGTACTAACCAGATCTGCTTCATTCATATCTCTAATTGAAAATTAGTCTGGACTCTCTTTCAGCTTTTTGAACAGTTGCTGTATGTGCTAATACTGAAATTCATAGCTGCCGAGCTCTAGCTCTTTCAGGTGTCACAAAGATACCCAAAGTTCCAGAGACCAACCAGGTTATACACAAAGTGATCAGCATCTCAGAATTTGTAGACAGCCATTACAATTAAGGAATAAATGGGACTGCTGTAAGAGCTTACAATCTAGAGACCATTACAATAAGCATTCCCCTGATAAGCTGTGTTCTAAGATTCAACTCCCAGAGGTTACACATTGTAATTAGTCCATATCGGTGAGGCATTATAATGGCATTATAATGTTTGTCCTTTTGTTTCTGGCATATTTCACTCAAAATGCTGTCCATAGGATCCATTCACCTCGCTGCTTGTCTCACAACTTCACTCCTTCTTGCAGCTGCTCAATATTCCATTGTATGCATACACTGCATACACAATTCACCATTCTGTTTATCAGTCGATTCACCCTTAGGCCACCTCCACCTAGTGCAAATCATGAATACTGCCTCCATAAATACCAATGAGTAAATGTCCATTCATGTCCCTGCTCTCAGATCTTCCAAGTATATACCCCATAATGAGGCTGCAGGACCTTATGGCATCCACATACTTAGCTTCTTGTGGAACCACCACACTGTCCTCCAGAGAGGCTACACCATTCTACTTTCCCACCAACAGTAAATAGGTACATCCCTCTCTCCAAGTCTTCTCCAGCACTTTTATCCCTATTAATTTTTCCTACAATTTTAGAGACATATTTACATACCACACAATCATCCACAGTGTACAATCAGCTGTTCACAGTATCATCATATAGTTGTGCATTCATCACAATCAGCACTTGAAAAGTTCCTGCACTCTTGATAAACAATAACACACCTGGAGAGAAAGTGCTGCAAACTGCCGAGCCTCGTATTTGACGTTGACTGAATGGGAGAACTAAGAGAGAAACCAAATATCCCAGGCAAGAAAACTTGAGATCTTTGTTATTTGGCAGTTAAATATGTGATCAAACAGATCCCTACTTATTTTGGGACACAAAATGTGTTTATACTGATGCTGTAGAATAAGGAGAAATGGTAGGAAAACATCTAGAATGTTAGCTTCGGTTTATTTTTTTGCCACTTTCAGTGCAGTACTCCAAGGCAGGCTGCATGTAGAGATGACAGAATGATGGCTTTGCTAAGAGAAGCATTCTCTAACTGCAGCTTTCAATTGATGCTGAGGAGCCTCATGATTTGGAGTTCTGCAGGGTGAAATAGCAATGGCTAACATTTATACAGTACTTCCTGTATGCTAGACACATTTATTCCTCACAACAGCCCTGAGATGGGTTAATTGTATCTGCCCTTTACAGATTTGTAATCAAAGGCCCAGAGTGGTTAAATATCTTTACCCTAAAGTCAAACAAATAAGTAAGGATTTGAAACCTGGCCATCAAACTGCAAATTCCATTCCCTTTGAACCTACCCTACACTAATTCTGCAGCCCCACATGGAAAAGCTGACAGAGGTTGGCTACAAACCATATTAGCTGGGAATAAGATGGGGGCGCCCAGCCTTTCTTAAGCAAGTGCACGGGACTGTTATTTTTAATTGCCCCAAGGCAATGGCCATTCAGTTAAAGGAAGAGGAAATGGGTGGATCAGGGAAGCCAGTGATAAATGCAAAATCTTAATGGAACTTTGAGGATGGTGAATGCCTAGGATGGAGAAAAATGCACCCTCATGCTTCTACAGAGACCATACCCGTCGTGTGCTACCCCCTCATAAGGGAGACTGGGGTCTCCTTACAATAGAAAATGAGGGATTTGGATATAAGATGATCCAAAAATCAAACAAGGAGGCTCTCTGATTGTCACAGTTAGGTCTAAATCACTGGCTAATAGGCCTGGGTTCATCATTTTCTCTAAAGTACAACAGGCACTTAGCAATAGCTGTCCAATCCCATGGTCTTAAGAGTTACTCTCTCCTCTGTACGTCTCCAATATTAGAGATCACATTGGCTAGTCATCCCCTTCCTCATTAGCAGCCACTTTGCAAAAGCATGCTGGGGGACTCACAATTCCCCATCTAACACTAGAGATGGAGACCTCCCGGCCAGATCTGACTGACCCACCTCTATAACTTCTCTTCTTCCTAGGACTACTTCCAGAATCAACTGTTGTAGGTGAGGTTCACCAGAAGCAAAGCTTCGATGGGGATTCTTGTAAATGTAATTTATTGAGAGAATGCTCTGGAAGGTAGGAAACAGGACAGGGCAGGGAAGAAAACTAAGTGGGGATGTGGTTTCAACTAGACAGCAGTTTCAGCCCAGTTCTAATGTGACCTCTAGAACATGACACCAGAGTTGGTCACCCTGGAGGCAAGAGGGCTGGCCTTTGGCAGCTCCTCTCGGTCAGTGGCTGCCAGCTGCTCCCAGGGCTGTGTGACTTCCTGAGTGAGGCCATGCCAGTCCCGTTTGGGGAAAGCCCTTGGGAAGGGGGCAGCTGTGACCATTACCACTGAAGAGGTGCACAGGTGGTGGTATCCAGGTGATCTCTAAGAGCCTCAACCACACAGGTTTAAAGGAAAGGACAAAGAACAGGTGTAACTCAAAGAACTTTACAGGCAGACCAAAGGGCAGAACTAGAAGGGGCAAGCACTTGTCTCGATTTTAGCTGGAGCCCCCCAGTTCCTGGTGCCCCAATGTGGGTCCAGAGCTCTAGATGAGGATTTGTCTGGCCCCTGCAGTCACTGGAGTTTGGGGTCCATGACCTAACATCATGAGTAGCCAGTTCTCTCCCCAAAAGACACACACTGCTCCCTGTGGGGTAAAACCAATGGTTCTCAGATATCCTGGAGCCACTTGTCCCTAGTTCCCACCCTTCTCTTCCTGGACAAATTCTTCTGAAAGACACTTCAGCACACTTCAGTCTTGTTCCTTCTGGGATGAAGCTGGGGGTAAGGGGCCTGATTCCAAAATCCCCTTCCAGAAGACATAAGACAGAGTAAACAGTGGCTTGGTGAGGAAACCCAGAATCTTCCTCCACTGGCCTGAAAAGACTGAGCATCTGCTTTTCATCCTGGACTTGGATGGACCTGAGCAGAAGCCAGGCCTGGGCAAGGCATCTAAGAGATTGTGTGGATTTTAATAGAAAACAATTGTTTTCCTTTCTTTCCACCGTTTTAATAAAGAAGTTGTTTGTTTTTTTTAAATTTTGTTTCCATATGAGAGGAATGGAAGGAGCACATCTGCTGGAAATAAAGAGGGCCCATTTTTTCTCTCTGTCCCCAAAAACATGCATGCATGCACACACACACGTGCACACACACACACCTCTGTGGCTTTCAGCTCTGGTACAGGGGAAGTGGCTGTGGCTTGGGGGCTTTAGTGGCAGCACAGTGTTCAATGAGGCCTGGTCCTCAGGTGCTCCCAGACTGTCCAGGGATCTGCTGGAATCTGTAACCCTAGCTGAGGGATCAGGCCAGTGACTCCCATCTCTCCCCTCTCCTTTCATCCATTGCCCAAGATTTTCTGATTCCCCCAAACAAAATCCCTTTTCTTTCTTTTTGTGGAAAATCCCCCTCTGAGCCAGGAAAGCCCGTGGGGCCTGGGGAGACTGACCCTCCAGTAGACACTCAGGGGCCCAATGCCAAGGACTGGGCCAGCCCTGGGCTGAGGAGGGGCTAAGGCATTTTTTCAGGAATCTGGGGCATTTGGGCTCTTGGGGTCAGAGATGCAGTGAGAGGACACAGGCGGAAGGAGCAGGGCCTTGGCCTGGATCTAAAGGGGGAGTAGCTCAAGAGCCTGTGATGGAGGACCAAGTAGGGCTGAGGGCCTTAGCTAATGGGGCCTTGGGACAGATGCCCTTAAGCCTGGTGCTGGAGGGCCTGCTGTGAGAGAGTGGCTACAGGGGCTTGGTTGCAGGGTCTCATCTCTGCTACTGGGGGACTGGGGGACTGAGGAATGGGTGAGATCAAAGGTCACAATGCTGCCACTGGAGAGCTGAATTTCAGGCCAAGCTGCTGGGTATTGTCCCTTTTGGTGGTGGTCTGGTTGGAGGTGTGCCTAAGAGGCTGAGGCCCTGAGGGGGCCATGCAATGTGAGGTCGAGCTGGGGAGGGCACTGTTGAGAAGGCTCACCAGGCCGGGTCCTGAGGAACACAGGACTCGGAGGTGGGATGAAGATGGGGAAGAGTCAGCAAAGGGGACCAAGAGGAGCTGAGAGTGAGGAGGGAATCATGGAGCTCTCAGGACAAGCATAATGGCAGAAGGGAGCTGTCATTTAGAAGATCCACATTTCCTCAGAAGAGCCAGGGAATTTAGTCTCCTCTTGGATTTTCTGTTCCTAGATCTCAGACCGGTTCTTTCCCCACACACAGGTCCAGAGGTCAAAACGAACACACAGAGTGCCTCCGTCACGTCTTTGAAGAGGCTGGATACCTTGGGAAAATCTGGCTGAGAGCCAGCGTTCTCTTGAACCCTCTTGCGCCTGGTTGCACTGACGGATGAGCAAATGACGTGCACCACCAGCTTTGTAAAGAAGCAGTGTATTAAGCAAAAGGCCATAAAATATGGAGTAGGATTGCTGTGCAGAAAAAAAGGCAAAAAATCAACTATTTGTGGTTATTGAAAGAGAGCATCTCTTTTCTCCATCCTATATTGGGAAAGTGAAAAAAAGCCTTACCAGTGAGGGTGTGGTGGTAACCTTCCCTCTCATGGGAAAAGGAAGAGGTCAGGAGGGCAGCCCTGTGGCTGTGGCCTCTGATGGCAGGACTGTGTTGTGCAGTGCCTGTTGAGGTGGGACCTCTGGCTAAAGCCACGTCCGCACTCGCTGCAGACGTAGGGCTTCGCCCCAGAGTGCCTCTTCTTGTGTCTGATGAGGTTTGAGCTGTTGCTAAAGCTGCGCCCACATTCACCACACACGCATGGCTTATCTGCTGAGGCGGCTGCCTGTGGAGAGGGGAGGTCTGAGCCTGGCTCACACTGCCCATGCACGGAGAGCTTCTCCACCACGTGCATCCTCTGGTGCTGCAGGAGGGCGGACTTGACACTGAAGCTCTGCCCGCACTCACTGCACAGATGAGGCCGCTCCCTGGTGTGCGTCCTCTGGTGCCTGGTGAGGGTGTTCTTCCGGCCAAAGCCCCGGCCACACTCCCTGCACACGTAAAGCCGCTCCCCGGAGTGGGTGGCCCGGTGGTTGAGGAGGACAGACTCCTGCCAGAAGCCTCGCCCACACACAGGGCACACGAAAGGCTTCTCTCCCGAGTGCAGCCTCTGGTGGGTGGCGAGATGAGACTTGTGGACGAAGACTCGCCCACACTCGGGGCACGGAAAGCGTACCGTCCCCTGGCTGTGCGAATTCTGGTGTAGGATGAGGGAGGCCTTCTGGCAGAAGCCGCGCCCACACTGACCGCACTGGAAAGGCTTCTCTTCCAAGTGTGTCCTCCGGTGCAGGATGAGGGTGATCTTCTGGCAAAAGCCTCGCCCACACTCATCACATACAAAAGGCTTCTCCCCAGAGTGGATCCTCTTGTGCTTCCTGAGCGACGATCTATACCTAAAGTGCCGCCCACACTCCTTGCACGTGTATGGCTTCTCCCCCGTGTGCTTCCTCTGGTGTGAGAGAAGCTGTGACCTCTGGCAAAAGCCTTTCCCACATTCCGTGCATTCATGGTATTTCTGGTGGGGGAACAGGGCTGACTTTTTGCTAAATCTTCTACACTTTCTGTACACGCCTGCTCCAAATTCTGAAGTCTCAACCCCCTTTAACATCTTCTCTGACTCCTCAGGCTTCTTCCTTTGGGCTTGGCTGAGGGCCACTCCCCCTACCTTGCTGCCTTCTGTAGAGCTTAGTGGCTCTCCTCGAGGTAGGCTAAAGAAAGCCCTTGAGGTGCCACTCTGCTCTATCCCCCTAAATAAGGTGCTGGAGCCTTCTACAACTCTATCTTCTGCTTTTTCATACCAGTAGTTCAGATCAGGAAGTTGTTGCTGCTGATGCTTCTGTTCATCTGGCCAGGGATCTTCTAGGTGGAAGTTAAGTCCTCCAGGTGATCTTGGGAAGATGTGAGGAGGCTGCTCATACGGCACATACTGCTGAAAGGACGGTGGGTCTGAAAAAGCCACTGGACAGGAAAGACAAGCCTGGGATGCTGTCCTTGGCCCTGCTGGAGAGAAGTTTCAGTCAGAATCATCAACAAGTGGGCTGCCTCATCTTATGATTTAAACTTGCCCCAGCAGACATTCCCAAGACTTTTCCAACACCAGCTTTGTCTCCACCAAAACTCCCCTTTACAGACCTATCCTTTTACTCCACCATTACATATTACATGTTCTACTGCAATGCAGAACACACACAATATGAACCAGTTCTAAATATCAGCCAGAAAATGATAATTTCAAGAAAGTTTCACAGGCAGCTTCTGCTCTGTAAATTGCTACAACCAGAATTAAACATTTTCCCTGAATGCAAATATCTTTTAAGCCATAGTCATTAAAATTGATGTTTATATGTATTTCTCATAAACATATGCTGTCTTTGTGAGTTAAACTATAATTAATTGCCCACTATTTAAGTAACTTTTCCTATAAGAAAGGGATAGACTATATTAGGGATCATATGATTTTGAGGTTCTCCCAAATGGGGTGGCTATATAAAATGGTGGGTAAAGAGATCCATGTGTTGAAATAAAACTAAATTTGTCTACCCATTCATAAACAGATGTTTACCAGAGGATTAGGGCCAGCTAGGTTCTCTATCAGAAAGTGGAGATTCAGCAATGAAAAAGGGAGACCTGAGTTTTTTCCCTTAAAAGATTCTGATTCCTGGTGTTCCCAATCACTCCAAGATATGGTTTTCTTAGATTTCTACAAATCGTTGTAAAAGGAAAAACAGTTACAACAACTCTTGCTTAGGAGATATCAAGTTTGCATCTTTTGTTCCATTATAATTGTTTCTGTCCAGCTGAAGCTGACAGAAAATACCATGAGCCTTGAGTCAACTCAGTGTATCAGATCTTTCTGGACCTTCCTTACTCTTTCCTAGCCAATGACAAAGGGGACAAGTTTTACGAAGCATCTACAGCAGGGGGTCAACAAACATGGCTCATCAGCTGTTTCTGTAAATAAAGTTTTATTGGGATACAGCCACACTCACACATCTCTGTATTGTCTGTGCCTGCTTTCACCCTACAACGACAAAGGTAAGTAGTTGCAACAGATAACATAAAACCTGCAAAGCCTAAAATTTTTACTCTCTGGCTCTTTAGACAAAATGTTTGTCAACCCCTGATCTACAGTATTGACTCATTCCATCGGATCTAAATGCCAGATTTCAATCCTAGTAAGAATAAAACTCTCTAACACTTAAAACCCTCTAACTTTTCTCTACAGCATACTACACAATAAGCTTGGCTGTGCGTATGTGTGTGCATGTGTGTGTGTGTCAGGTTTAGAAGTTTTTCTGCCATTGCCCTGACAATCACTCAAAAGTGCTGACATGATTAGACTTCCAAAGTGTGCAAGCACATGTTCCTGTGGTCTGGTATTCAGATTTGATCATCAGGGGGTTCCCTTAAGTTGACTGCACATCAGTGTTTGTGCTATAATTCATCTCTTTGAACTGTCACTGAGTTTATTTAGTTTAACCTGGGCTGTCCATTTAACTCGTGGCAGGTTTGTGCATCTCTGGCCAGCAGCTTCCAAGAAATACTTGCAGTTCTGGAATTTTGACAGCTGAGCTTTAAGTACTAAGTTACTGTCTATTGTCTGTGGTTTGCTGGGAAAAGCAACCTTTTACCTTCTCCTTGGTTTGTTTACACACCCACTGGGTGACAAAGACTATGGCCATGGTAAGCCACACAGCATTATAGACATGTCTTTCAGCAATACAGGAATCACTTTTGTGTCCCTTTTGTGTTAAACAGTGACTGATTTTAACACAGTTAATATCTCTCTTAATGAAACCACCTCTTCTAACATGAATATTCTTCCATCATAATATATGTGCATATCTAGCAATGTGGTACATTTTAACAATAGGTGATTTAAAATTAGTGTTCACTTTGGGAAACTTCTAAAGGTTTAAAACATCAGGAAGATCTGGAACAAAAAGAGGAATAAAAATTTTACCAGAGTAATGCTTTTCAATTAATCATAAAATTTTCAATCATAAGGACTTTGGAATATCTATTCAGGTTACAGAAGAAAACTCGTCGATCCATTTAAAAGTCTTCTAAAATCTACAAGTGCTCTTGTACTGATTGTTTTTCAGACCAGTAAGTAGTTCAATAAATGTACTCAAAATTTTCCAAAAGAAGAGAAGAAAATTAATGCCTAATGGCTCCATAAGGAAATTTTCCTGCTGCTGCTAAAAGTATAACTGAGTTAATGGCTTTTGTTACTGGATTACAAGAGAAGATGAAATGCTGGGCATTTTCTGGTTTTACAGTTTATAACTGTGCCGGTTTGAGTGTATTATGTCCCCGAAAATGCGATGCTCTTTGATACAATCTTGTGAGAGGCAGATGTATTAGTCATTAAGTTGGAATCCTTTGAGCGTTTCCATGGAGATATGACTGAATCAACTGTGGGTGAGACCTCTGATTGGACAGTTTCCATGGAGGTGTTACCTTGCCCATTCAGTGTAGGTCTTGATTGGATCACTAGAGTCCTACAAAAGAATTCACAAAGAGCTCAGAGCAGCTGCAGCTTAGAGAGACATTTTGGAGACAGCCACTGAAAGCAGACTTATGCTAGACCAGAGTTTGCTCCGGAGAAGCTAAGAAAGGACAAAACACCCCAAAAACAACATTTTGAAAAACACACAGGAGCTGAGAGAGGAGCTGGAATACAACCTGGGATCAGCAGACACCAGCCAAATAAACCCTCTTTATAAAAGCCAATCCATTTCTGGTATTTTGCATAATGGCAGCCATTAGCAGACCAGAACAATAACTATAAAAGGGGAGAGATTTAAATATAAATCAGACTTCCAGGAAGATGCTGGATTAGGAGAGGCAGAGCAAAATTCTCCTCCATGAAAAAGACTAGAAAAAGGGCAGAATGCATTCCAGAACAGCAGTTCCAGGGTGCTACCAGCCAGGGACTTCTACATCACATAGTGGGGACTTAGCTGGGGAGGCAGCAAGGCTGCCTTTGAAAGGACAGGTTGATTGTGTTCGGCCCGGATCACAGCTAGGTACAGGTGGCTGGAGCCAGATGATGAGCATATGAGGGAGCAGATTTCCACAACCCAGGTATCCATCTCAGCAGTTGGCTGGGAAGATAACCCTTCACAGCCCCACAGCCGAGAGCTCCTGTGCCAGGGACTGGTGGCTAAAGCTGGCCAATGAGTGTGGAAGGGAACAGCTTTCTACACCCCATGCATCCATCTCAGCAGTTGGCTGGGGAGCTAACCCTCCACAGTCCCACGGCCAAGAGCTTCCATGCCAGCAACTGGAAGCTGGAGCCAGCCACCAAGCATGGGAGTGAGCAGCTTTCCAAGCCACATGCTCCCAACTCAGCAGATGGCTGGGGAGATAATCCTTCGCAGCCCCATGGCTGAGAGCTCCCATGAGGAAACTCAGGATTCAGCAGACATGATGTGACCACATTCACTCTTCCTCCAAGGAAGCCCACAGTGGGCACAGCTGAGAGGCAAGGGCACCACACGGAAGCACCAAGAGACCCTCCCCAACCCCAGGGACTCATGGGTATATGGCAGAGAGGGACTGCAGTGCATTTGAGATGGAGAGTGAGACACGTAGCTCCACCACAACCCCAGAGTGGCCTACTTGCAGCCCTGGAACTGCCAGAACCACTGTGCCCTGAAGGACCTCCCTGCTGAACTGCACAGGGCCTGCACCCCTGCCACAGGGCTGACAATTCCATATGCACACAGAAAACTGTTGCACTGATTGGATTTCCACCTGGTTTGGACCCTGGCCAGAATACAGGCTAAGTTGGGGAAGAGCTGGCTTGAGGGCACGAGGTGGCTCAAGAGCACCATCTGCTGGTAGGACAAGGAAAGTGCACACCACCAAGCTGTAGCTCTGCCAAATTACAGATAAATGTTCAAATATTCCTGCATATCCAAACACAAACTTATCAAGATAAGCAAATGCCCCAAGACCAACAGCAGAAAAGCATAAAGCATATAAAGAAACTAGAAGATATGACCAAATTAAAAAGGCAGAGGAGGCACAGAACATGGAGCAATAAATAAAGGAAGTACACACAAATCTCCAGAACTTCAGTGAGTTAGCTAAGGACATAAAGGACATCAAGAAAAATCTAGAAGAGCATAAGAAGAATCTGAAAGACTAAGTAAAAAATACAGCACATCTCATGGAAATAAAAGATGCTGTTGAACAAGCTAAAAATATATGACATACAACAGCAAACTGAAGAGGCAGAAGAAAAAAATAAGTGAACCAGAGAACACACCAATTGAATGTGAATGCACTAAAGAACAAATGTGAAACAAATAGAAAGATTTGAAATGGAGCTCAGGGAAATGAAGGACAACATGAAGCAAACAAATATAAGAATCACTGGTGTCCTAGAAAGTGAAGAGTAAAGGGCTAGGAAGAGTATTTGAAGACATAGTTGGAGAAAACTTCTCAACTTTTCTAAATGACATTAATATGCAAACCAAAGATGCCAAATGAACTCCAAATGGAATAAATCCAAATAAACCCACTCCAAGATATATACCAATCAGATTATCAAAAGCTGCAGAGAAGGAGAAACTCTTGAAGGTGGCAAAGGAGAAGTGATTCACCACATACAAGGAAAAACACATAAGACTAAGTACTAACTACTCAGTGGGCACCAAGGAGGCGAGAAAGCAGCGGTATGACATATTTAGGATTCTGAAAGAGAAAAAATGCCAGCCAAGAATTCTTTAACCAGCAAAGTTCTCCATCAAAATTGAGGGAGAGATTAAAATTTTCACACACAAATGCTGAAAGAATTTGTTAACAAGAGACCTTCCCTGCAAGAAATATTAAAGGGAGTTCTACTGGCTGTGAAAAAAAGAAAGGAGAGAGGTCTGGAGAAGGGCACAGAACTGAAGAGTATTAGTAAGGAAACTTAAAGGGGGGAGAAAAAGGGGAAGGCAGATTTGACAAATATAAACCAAAGGATAACGTGGTTTATTCAAGAGCTACCTTCACAGTAATAACTTTGAATGTGAATGGATTAAGATCCCCAATTAAAATATACAGCTGGCAGAATGGATTGAAAATTATGAGCCATCAATATGCTGTTTACAAGAGACTCAACATAGATCCAGGGACACAGAGACTGAAAGTGAATGGATGGATTAAAATATTCCATGCAAGCTACAGCCAAAAGAAAGCAGGGGTAGCAATATTAATATCAGATAAAATAGACTTTAAAAGCAAAGATGTCATTAAGAGACAAAGAAGGACTATATATAATAATAAAAGGGACAATTCACCAAGAAGAAATAACAATCATAAATGTTTATGCACCGAATCAAGGTGCTTCAAAATACATGAGACAAACATTTGCAAAACTGAAGGAAGCAATAGATGTTTCCACAAAAATAGCTGGAGACTTCAATAAACCACTCTCTTCTATAGATAGAACAACCAAAAAAAGAACTAATAAGGAAACTGAGAACCTAAACAATGAGACGAATTAAGTAGACTTAATAGGCATATATAGAGACTAACATCCCAAATTACCAGGATGTACATTCTTCTCTAGCATTCATGAAATGTTATCCGGGATAGATCATATGATGGGGCATAAAACAAATGACAATAAATTTTAAAATATTAAAATTTATTCAAAACACATTCTCTGACCATATTGGAATGCAACTATAAGTCAATAACCATCAAAGAACCAGAACATTCACAAACAGGTGGAGGTTAAACAACACACTCCTAAACAATCAGTGAGTCAAAGAAGAAATTGCAAGAAAAATGGTTAAATATCTAGAGATGAATGAAAATGAGAACAGAAAATATCAAAACCCATGGGATGCAGTGAAGGTGGTGCTGAGGGTGAAATTTATAGCTCTAAATGCATACATTAAAAAGGAAGAAAGAGCAAAAATCAAAGAAGTAACAGACAATGGAAGAAGCTAGAGAATGATCAATAAACTAACCATAAAGCAAGTTGAAGAATAGAAACACCAAAGATTAAAGCAGAAATACATGATATTGAGAACAACAATAGAATAAATAAACCCAAGTCTGTTCGTTGAGAATATCAACAAGATTGACAAACCCTTAGCTAAACTGACAAACTCAAAAAGAGAGAAAACCCAAATAAGCAAAATTGTAGATGAGAGGGGGGTACATTACTGTGTATCCTTTAGAAATTAAAAAAAAAAACATGAGGAAACTATGAACTACTAAATGCCAACAAACTAGACAATGTAGATAAATGGCTAATTTCCTGGAAACGCAAGAACAGCCTAGACTGCTCCCAAAAGAAATAGAAGACCTCAGCAAAACATTCACAAGTAAAGGGATCCAATCAGTCATCAAAAAGCTTCCTACAAATAAAAGCCCAGGGCCAGATGGCTTCACAGGGGAATTTTACCAAACTTTTTAAAAAGAACTGACACCATTCCTGCTGAAACTCTTTCAAAAAAAACCTGAAAAAAAAGGAACACAACCTAACTCATTTTATGAAGCTAACATCACTCTAATACCAAAAAGCAGAAAAAGAACTACAAGAAAAGAAAACTACAGGCCAATCTCCTTAATGAACATAAGATGCAAAAATTCTCCCCAAAATACTTGCAAATCGAATCCAGTGACACATTAAAAGAATCATACACCATGACCAAGTGGTGTTCATTCCAGGCATGCAAAAGGTGGTTCAATGTAAGAAAATCCATCAATGTAATACTACCCATTAACAAATCAAAAGGGAAAAATAAAGTGATCATCTCAATAGATGCAGAAAAAAGCATTCAACAAAATCAAGCAGTTTTTGATAAAATCATTTCAAAAGGTAGGAACTGAAGGAGACTTCCTCAGTGTGATAAAAGAAATAGATGAAAAACAGCCAGCATAGAACTCAACGGTGAGGGACTGAAAGCCTTCCCCTTAAGACTGGGAATGAGACAAGGATGCCCGCTGTCACCTCTATTATTCAACATTGTGCTAGAAGTTCTAGCCAGAGCAATCCAGCAAGACAAAGAAATAAAAGGCATCCAAACTGGAAAGGAAGAAGTAAAACTGACTTTACGCACAGATGATATGATCATTTATTTGAAAAACCCTGAGAAACTGATGACACAGGTACTTGAGCTAATAAATTCAGCAAAATGGTGGGATACAAGATTAATGTGCAAAAGTCAGTAATGTTCCTATACACTAGAAATTATCTAACTTAAGAGAAACTCAAGAAAAAAAATCCATTCACAATAGCAACTAAACAAATCAAGTACCCAGGAATAAATTAAACAAAGGATATAAAAGATCTCTACAAAGAAAACTACGTACTTAACTAAAAGAAACGAAAGGGGACCTCAATAGGTGGAAAGATATTCCACGTTCATGGACAAGAAGCCTAAACATTGTTAAGATGTCAATTCTACCCAAACTGATCTACAGATTCAATGCAATTCCAATAAAAATTCCAACAACATACTTTGCAGACTTGGAAAACCTAGTTATCAAATTTATTTTGCAGGGAAAGGGGCCTCAAATTGCTAAAATCATTATAAAAAAGAAGAATGAAGTGGAAGGACTTAAACATCCTGACTTTGAAGCCTACTATAAAGGCACAGTAGTAAAAATAGCATCGTACTGGCACAAAGATAGACATACTGATCAATGGAACCAAATCAAGAGTTCAGAAATAGACCCCCAGATCTATGGTCACCTGATTGTTTAAAATTTGGTTTTATTGATATATATTCACATAGCATATATCAGCTGTTTACAGCACCATCACACTTGTCCATTCATCACTACAATCAATTTTTGAACATTTTCCTTACTCTAAAAAAATAAAAATAAGAATTAAAATAAAAGTAAAAAAGAATACCCAACACATTCCACCCCCCCCATCCCACCCCATTTTCATTTAACTTTTGTCCCCATTTTTCTACTTATCTGTCCATATACTGCATAAAGGGAGTGTGAGCCACAAGGTTCTCACAATCACACAGTCACACTGTGTAAGCTACATAGTCATACAATCATCAAGAATCAAGGCCACTGGGCTGTAGGTCAACAGTTTCAGGTATTTCCTTCTAATTATTTCAGTACACTAAAAACTAAAAAGGAATATCTATATAGTACATAAGAATGCCCTCCAGAGTGACCTCTTGACTCCACTTGAAATCTCTCAGCCACTGAAACTTTATTTTGTTTTATTTCACTTCCCCCTTTTGGTAAAGAAGATTTTCTCAATCCCATACCAGGTCCAGGCTCATCCCAGGGAGTCATGTCCCACATAGTGGGGAGGGCAGTGAGTTCATCTGATGAGCGGGCTCAGAGAGAGAGGCCACATCTGAGAAACAAAGAGAGGTTCTCTGGGGGAGACCCTTAGACACCATTATAAGTAGGCTTATCCTCTCCTTTGCAGTGATAAGCTTTATAAGGGCAAGCCCCAAAATCAAAGGATTAGTCAACGATTTTGATAAACCCTTCAAATCCACTGAGCTGGGACAGAACAGTCTCTTCAACAAATGGGGCTGGGAGAACTGGATATCCATATCCAAAAGAATGAAAGAGGACCCCTACCTCACACCCTATACAAAAATGAACTCAAAGTTGATCAAAGACTTCAATACAAGAGCACCATAAAACTCCCAGAAGATAATGTAAGGAAACATCTTCAAAACCTAGTATTAGGAGGTAGCTTCTTAGACATTATACCCAAAGCACAAGCAGTGAAAAAAAAAATAGATAAATAGGAACTCTTCAAAATCAAAAGCTTCTGTACCTCAAAGGAATTTGTCAAAAAGGTGAAGAGGCAGCCAACACAATGGAGTAAATTGCATATATAACGAAATCCTTCCTTTAAATCCATTCCCACACCTTTAAATAACTTCACGATATACACCCAGAAGATCTGAAGGCAGTGACATGAACAGACATTTGCACATCAATATTCATAGTGGCACTGTTCACAATTGCCAAGAAATAGAAACAATTCAAGTGTCCTTCAACGGACGAATGGATAAACAAAATGTGGTATATACATATGATGGAATACTCTGCAGCAGTAAGAAGGAACAAGGTCCTGAAACATGACAACATGGATGAACCTTGAAAAGGTTGAGAGAAATAAGCCACACACACATGGAGAGATACTGTATATTACCACTAGTGCAAACTCCCCAAACAATGTAAATCAGTGTCTTACAATGCAGAATATAGAGGACCTAGAGAAAGACAGAAGCTCGTGTAGGGGGAATGATAACCTAATATGTATAGACATGTTAATGAGGGTGAACTTAAAGGTATGGAATGGACAGTGGTGATAATGGCTCATTAATGGGATTATAAGTATCAGTGCCACACTGAAGGCCAGCATGATCAAAAGTGGTTGTTTAAAGGCATGTAACCCACCAAGTAGCACTACAAATATAAATAAGTGCATGATATACTTCTATAATATACTGATACAAATAGTTAACAACAGTGGTATATGGAAAAACTACCCATTACAAATTATAGACTATATTTAATAGGAATACCTTACCAGCACCATACTAATACTAGGGATGAATAATTAGCAGCAGATAAGAGGTCTGGAATGTTTTGTGTTATGATAATTGTTTAAAATTGAGCATGATGATGATTGTACAACTAAGTGAAGATAATGTGAGACACTGATTGTTGATCTTGGACAGTATGTATGCTATATGAAAGAAGGAACCCCTTACCTAGTAAGTCAAGCCCTCCATCTTGAGGCTTGCTCTTGTGAAACAGGGCTGTAAATGGGAGGCTAAGCTCTCCTATAATTATGCCTCAGAGGTACCTCCAGAGAAACTATTTTGCCACTCAGATGTGGCCTTTCTCTCTCGAAGCCCAACTCAGCAAGTTAATTAATTAACCTCCCTCCTACGTGGGACATGACACCCAGGGGAGTGAATCTTCCTGGCGATGTGGGACACAACTCCCAGGAATGAGACTGGCCCTGGCATTGAGGGACTGAAAATGCCTTCTTGACCAAAAAGGGGGAAAAAAAAGGTAGCAAAATAAGGTTACAGTAGCTAAGCGATTTCAAGTAGAGTCGAGAGGCTATCCTGGAGGTTACTCATGTGCAAGCTCCAGCTAGATATCCCAAATGGCCACAGTATGCCAAGCCCTAACCAACAGTTGTCCCAAAAATACCGAGGTCCCTATCTAAGATTCTAAGTTTATCTCTCAGCAACTTAAAACCACCAGAGTGTTCCTATGCCAGACAATCCCTAAAACCCAGAGGCAACAGCCTCTTTAAGAACAACAAGCAGACAAAGTCCCCTTCCCCATAATGTTGACACCCCTTTTCAGTAAGAACAATTAAGGATGGTCACTGCCTAGACACTCCTGAAGATCAAGAAAGTGATTAAACGAGAAGAAGGGATAGCAACAGAATAGGATTTAACAAAGGATTGCAAATACTGAATCCTTATATAAATTTTTTTAGATGCTAGGATATTAAAATAGCTAGAGGGAAATAACTGAAATGGTAGAACTGTAACCCTTAAAATTGTTTTGAAATTTGCTCTATAGCTATTCATTAAATCATACTTTGAAAGTTATCACCTTTCAGCATGTATCTTATATTCCTCAATGAGGAAAGAACTGAAACTATGGAACTGTAACCCACATTCATTCTTTGAAATGACCTGTAAAACCACTTGTTAAATCATACTTTGAAAGTTATCACCTTTCTGCATATATATTTCACAATAAGGAAATAACTGAAATTGTGGAACTGTATCCCATAACATTCTTTGAAAGTTATCACTGTTAAGTGTATTTGTTAAATTTCACAAGAAAAAAAAATGTATTAAAATATTAACCAGCATAAATCCTTGGAAATTCGACTACTTTGATAATATGCAATCTCCATGATTTTATCACACTATAAAAGTAATGTTAGCATAATACTATAGTGTATGCACAATCTGGTCTACTTTGTCAAAAAGCCTAATTAATCTAAACATACTGTTTCCTATAATGGTTTTATAGTTCACATAACACAAAATTGTTTTCAAAAGTGTTTAAGATAAAATACAAACATGTTTAAAAAATGAGAATAACCAATGGTTTAGTTATTTGTAAACTGGACTATGAATTGCATGAATCTCCAGAGCTACTTTATACAAACTCTATATAAATTCTAAAGATGTGTTTTAATATCAGGATTGACAGTTTCTTGAAGTGATACCATCAATATGGTGATGTTAGACATCCCCTGAAAACACCTTCCCAGAGATTCATTGGATGAAAGGACAAACCCCACTTGCTCAGAACACTGGAGGATGGTAGAGACTAAAGAAGGACTCCACACAAACTGAATTGAAGAAAAGAAAAATATAAGGTAGGAAATTTCCATTCCAGACCCACCAGTACTCTTGCCTCACCCTCACTGGGTCCTGCACACCTTAGAAGTTGCTCAGAGGCAGTGGACTGGGTCGCCCCTACCAGGGAAAGAGAATATAGAGGGACTCACAGAAATGAGTTAGAGCCCCTGCATATCCAGACACAGGGGCCAAGTCGACAGAGAACCAGGGTGGAACAAAGCCACTGAGGACTGCTATATACAAAAGGACCCTCAGAAGGGAAAAAGAGACCATGGAAAAACTGCAGCTGGAACATGCCATACTCAATCCATTTTCTATTGTCTGGACCACCTAAACAAAAACAGACTTCCTGAGTGATCCACCTTTTTGAACTGACCCCATCTGGCTCCAAGGGGTGGGATACCCTAATGGGGAAGAAACCAGAGGCAAAAAAAGTCTCACAGAGAGAGAAAAAAAAAGGGAAGGTAATGCAAAATGGAACAGCTCCAAAACAGGAGGGTCGCAGACTGAAAAGTGTAAGGAGAACAGGGTACCAGGTGAGGGAGAGAATTAAAACAAATCATAGAAGCTGGAGAGAAAATTCTGGAGAAAAACAAGCAGAACAGATGAAGAGTTCCAGAGAAGGAACAGAGGAAAAGAAGTTATCGCCTGGTGGTGAAATAATTAGACAAAAAGTACAATATTAAAAAACTGTTGCATATCCAGGGCCAGAATCAGGTGAAAAAGAGCTGAGAAAATCTGATCAGTTAAACACAGGCTATTCTAAATGTCTAGAATAAATTAGACAAAATGTGAAAGAAAAGCCTTAAAAAGTCAATCAAAAATAAAACCTTAGACAAGAGGGAGAAACTGACATTCAGTTACCTCAAGATACTCAAATGCCTAGACATCAGAAAAAATGCAAGCCATTCTAAGAAACAGGAAGATATGGTGTTCTGGTTTGCTATAAAGTTGTCATTATGCAAAATACCAGAAATGGATTGGCTTTTATAAATAGGGTTTATTAGGTTACAAATTTACAGTCCTAAGGCCATAAAGGTGTCCAAATTAAGGCATCAACAAGAGGATACCCTCACTGAAGGAAGGCCAATGGACTGCTGGTCCTTTGCTCCTGGGTTGCATTTAAAAATGGCTTTCTCCAAAATGTCTCTGGGCTTCTGTCTGTCTTAGCTTCTCTCAGCTCTCTGCTTAGTTCTCCTAGGGCATTTCTCTCTAAGCATCTGGGGGTACTCTCTCTTCTCTCTTCGCTTCTCCAAGGCAAACTCTGGGCTTCATCTCTTACCTTAGCATCTCCAAACGTCTTTCTGTCTGCATCTCAAGTGTCTCCAAGCATCTGGGTCTGTATGGACTCTTAGCAATCTTAAAGGACCCCAGTGATGTAATTAAGACTCACCCTGAATGGGTGGAGTCACATCTCCATGGAAATAATCTAATCAAAGGTCCCACCCCACAATATTGGAATAAAAGTACATGGCTTTCTGGGGCCCATAACAGCTCCAAACCAGCACATATGGCTCAGTCAAGGAAACAAATGAAAATTTCAGAGGAGACAGAATTTGGAACAACTAATCAAAGAAGTCCAAACAATGCAAGGAGATAAAGGAAAATACGTATAAAGAGATAAAGGATATTAAGAAGACAATGTGTGACCATAAACAAGAATTTTAAAGTATAAAAAGAAACATAAAAGAAATTATGTGGATGAAAGGCACAACAGTGGAGATTAAAAATACATTAGAGGCATATGACAGCAGATTTGAACAAGCAGAATAACGAATCGGAAGACCAAGCAATTGAAATCATATAGTCAGAAGAACTGATAGAAAAAAGAAAAGAAAAAAATTGAGCAGTGTTTCAAGGATTTCAGTGACAGCATGAACTGTACAAACATACATGTGCAGTGTCCCGGAAGGAGAAGAGAAGGGAAAAGGTGCAGAAAAAATATTTGAGGAAATAATGGCTGAAAATTTCCCAACTCTTATGAAAGACATAAATAAACAGGTCCAAAAAGTACAACATGTTCCAAATAGAATAAATCCTAATAGACCTATTCTGAGATACATACTAATCAGAATGTCAATGCCAAAGATAGAGAATTCTGAAAGCAGCAAGAAAAAAGTGACTCACCAGATAACAGATTCTCAGTAAGACCAATTTCTGCTTTATCATCAGAAGCCATGGAAGCCAGATGGCACTGGTATGATATATTTAAGGTACTGAAAGAGAAAAACTAGCAGCCTCAAATTCTCTATCCAGCAAAACTGTCTTTCAAAAATGAGAGTTTAAAATGTTCAGATAAACAGAAATTGGGAGAGTATGTCAATACAAGGCCTGCCCGATAAAGATTACTACAGGTTGAAAGACAGGAGAGAGTTGCTTGGAGTGGTGTGGAAAAGTGAAGATTAGCAGTAAGTGTAATTAAAAGGGTAAATGCAAAACCCAATAGGACTGTATCCTCAATACACAATTCTAATCCTATAAGAGTCAGAATACAATTGAACAAGAAAAAGGCATATTTCTCATAATGCACATGCAAAATATAAAGTGGTAAAGTGGGACAAAAACAACATAAAGAAGGGAAACAGAGTGATATGGAACAGAGAACGTGCTATTGAACCTAGTTGGTATTTTTTCAAATTAGTAGGTTATAGATCTAGGTTGTGTAATATAAACCCCATGGTAACCACAAAGAAAGTATTTCATAAATATATAGAAGCAGAAATGAGAAAGGGATCTGTCAGATCCATCATAAAAGAACTATACAGAAAACGGAGTTGCAATAAAGGAAAAGAGAGGCAAAAAAAAAAAAAAAAAAAGATTTGACATAAAAACCAAAGGACAAAATGGCTGAAGTAAGTAATACCTTTACAGTAATAATGCTAAATGTTAATGAATTAAACTCCCCAAAGGATACAGATTGACAGAATGCATAAAAAAATATGATCCATCTACATGCTGTCTACAGAAGACCCATTTTAGACACAATTACACAAATAGGCTAAAAGTGAAAGGTTGGAAAAAAAGATATTCCACATGAACAGTAACCGAAAAGAGCTGAGGTAGCTATAATAATATTGGACAAAATAGACTATAAATGCAAAACTGTTAACAAAACATGAGGCAAACACTGGCAAAACTGAAGGGAGAAACAGACACCTCTACATAGTTGGAGGTTTCAATACACAACTCTCGTCAATAGACAGAAGATCCAGACACAGAACTGATAAGGAAACAGAGAACTTGAATAACATGATTAATGAACTAAACCTAACAGACATATACAGAACATTGTAACTCAAAACAGCAGGATATACATTCTTCTAAAGTCCTCATGGATCATTCTCCAGGACAGACCACATGTTGGGTCACAAAACAGATCTCAATAAATCTAAAAAGACTGAAATTATGCAAAGTACTTTCTCTGATCATAATGGAATGAAATTGTAAATCAATAACATCCAGAGAACTGGAAAACTCAAATATATGGAGGTGAAACAACACTCTCTTAAAACATCAACTGGATCAAAGAAGACATTGCAAGAGAAATAAATATCTTGAAATGAATGAAAATGAGACTACAATCATATCAAAACTTATGAGATGCAGCAAAGGCAGTGCTGAGAGGGAAATTTATAGCCCTCAATGTTTACATTAAAAAAGAAGAACTAAAATCAATGACCCAACTGCACACCTGGAGGAACTAAGAAAAGAACAGCAAACAAATCCCAAAGCAAGCAGAAGGAAAGAAATAACAAAGACTAGAGCAGAAATAAATGAAATGGAGAATGAAAAAAATAATAGAAAAAAACAAAAACAAAAAAAGCTCAAAATTGACAAACTTTTAGCTAGACTAGTAAAGAAAAAATAAAGATGCAAATAAAAATAATCAGAAATGAGAGGGGAGACATTATTGCTGACCCCAAAGAAATAAAAAGGATCAAATGAGGCTATTATGAACAACTGTATGCCAACAAATTAGACAACCTAGATGGAACGGACAAATTCCAAGAAAAACATGAACAACCTACACTCACTCCAGAAAAACAGAAGACCTCAACAGAAATATTGTAAGTAAAGAGATTGAATCAGTCATCAAAAACCTCCCCACAAAAACGCCAGGACCAGATGGCTTCACAGGTGAATTTTACCATTCATTCCAAGAAGAATTAATACCAATCCTGCTCAAACTCTTCCAAAAAACTGAAGGTGAGTAAACACCCCCTAATTCTTCTAGGGGGACATCACCCAAATTCCAAAGCTAGATGAAATTACTACATGAAAAGATAATTACAGACCAATTTATCTTATGATTATAGATGCAAAAATCCTCTAAAAAAAGAAAAGTACTTGCAAATTGAATCCAACAGCATATTAAAAGAATTACACACCTGAATCAAGTGGATTACATCCCAGGTTGCAAGGGTAGTCCAACATAAAAAAAAATCAATTACCCACAGAGTAAAACTACAAATATAAATAAGTGTTTGCATGATATACTTCTAAGGTATGACATTGGTACAAAGAGTTAACAACAGAGTGGTATATGGAAAAAGTACCAATTATATATTATAGATTATATTTAATAGGAATACCTTACCAGCACCACACTAATACTAGGGATGAATAATTAGCAACAGATAAGAGCTCTGGGATGTTTTGTGTTATGATAATTGTTTAAAATTGAGCATGATGATGATTGTACAATTAAGTGAAGATAATGTGAGACACTGATTGTTGATCTTGGACAGTATATATGCTATGTGAAATTAGGAACCCCTTAATAAGTCAAGCCCTCCATCTTGAGGCTTGCTCTTGTGAAACAGGGCTGTAAATGGGAGGCTAAGCCTTCCTATAATTATGCCTCAGAGGCACCTCCAGAGCACCTATTTTGCTACTCAGATGTGGCCTCTCTAAGCCCAACTTGGCAAATTCATTAACCTCTCCCCTATGTGGGACATGACTCCCAGGAGAGTGAAGCTTCCTGGAGATGTGGGACACATTGGAATAAGCCTGACCCTGGCACTGAGGGATTGAAAATGACTTCTTGACCAAAAGGAGGAAAAGAAAGTTAGCAAAATAAGGTTACAGTGGCTAAGCGATTTCAAATAGGGTCAAGAAGCTAACCTGGAGGTTACTCATATGCAAGCTCCAGCTAGATATCCCAAATGGCCACAGTATACCAAGCCCTAACTGACATTAGTCTCAAAATACCTAGGTCCCTATCTTAGATTCTACAAAAGTATCACTCACTAAGTTTAATTCTCAGAAACTTAAAGCCATCAGAGTGTTCCTATGCCAGACAGGTCCTAAAACCCAGAGGCAACAGCCTCTTTATGAACAACCAGATGTAGCCCCCTTCCCCATAATGTCGACACCCCTTTACAATATGAACAATTTAGTGTGGTCACTGCCTAGACACCCCCAAAGATCGAAAAAGTGATTAAACGAGAAGAAGGGGTAGCAATAGATTATGAATACTGAATCTTTATACAAATTTTTTTAGATGCTAGGTATTAAGACAGCTACAGAGAAATAACTGAAATGCTGGAACTGTAACCCATAACATTCTTTTGAAACTTTTTCTATAACTATTCATTAAATTGTACCTTGAAAGTTATCTTTCAGTATGTATCTTATATTTCATAAAGAAAAGAACTGAAATTGTGGAATGGTAATGCATAACAGTCTTTGAAATTTGCTCTCTACTTATTAAATTGTACTTCACAAGTTATCACTCTTACATATATATGTTAAGTTTTACAATAAAAACGTATTAAATAACTAATTAATATAATAAATCACATTAACAAAACAAGGGGAAATAGCCACATGATTATCTCCACTGATGAAGAAAAGGCATTTGACAAAATCCAGCATCCTTTCTTGATAAAAACAGTTAGAAAAACAGGAGTAGAAGGAAACTTCCTCAACATGATAAAGGGCTTATATGAAAAGCTAACACCTTAGTTAATAGTGAAGACAGAAGCCTCTCCCTTAAGATCAGGAACAAGACAAGGATGCCCACTGTCACCACTGTTGTTCAACATTGCACTGGAAGTTCATGCCAGAGCAATTAGAATAAAAAGAAACAACAGGCATCCAAATTGGAAAGGAAGAAGTAAAACTTTCCCTAGTTGCAGGTGACATGATCTTATATACAGAAAATCCTGAAAAACCCACAACAAAGTTCCAAGAGCTAATAAATGAATTCAGTAAAGTAGCAGAGTACAAGAGCAACAACCATAAATCAATAGTGTTTATATATACAATGAACAATCAGAAGAAGAAATCAAGAAAAAAATTCCATTTACAACAGCAACTAAAAGAATCAAATATCTAGGAATAAATCAAACCAATGACATAAAAGCTTGTACACAGAAAACTACATACTATTGCTAAAAGAAATCAAAGAACACCTACATAAATGGCAGGGCATTCTGTGTTCATGGACTGAAAGATTAAATATTGTTAAGATGTCAATCATACCCAAAGCAATTTATAGATTCAATGCAATCCCAATCAAAATTCCAACATCTTTTTGCAGAAATGGAAAAGCCAATCATCAAATTTATATGGAAGGGTAAGGGGCCCTAAAGAGCTAAGGCCATCTTGAAAAAGAATGAAGCTGAAGGACTCATACATCCTGATCTTAAAACTTATTACAAAGCCACAGTAATCAAAACAGCATTGTACAGGCACAAGGAGAAACACATAGACTAATGGAATTGAGAGCTCAGAAAATCAACCCTTACATTTATGGTCAACTAATTGTTGACAAAGGAGCAAAGACCACTCAATTGTGAAAGAAAAGACTCTTCAACAAATGGTGCTGGGAAAACCGGATCTCCATTTGCAAAAAAAACAGGAAGGAAAAAAAGAAACAGGATCCTTACCTCACACCTTATACAGATTCAACTCCAAATGGATCAAAGACCTAAATATAAAAGCCAGAACTATCAAATTCCTATAAGAAAACAGAGAAGCATCTTCAGAACCTTTTGTTAGACAAATAGGATCTTATCAAAATTAAAAACTTTTGTGCCTCAAAGGACTTTATTGTGAAAGTAGAATGACAACCTACATAAAGAGAAAAAATATTTGGAAACCACACATCTGATTTAATATCCAGAATACATAAAGAAATTTTTCAACTTAACAACAGAAAGACAAAAAACCCGATTTTAAAATGGGCAAAATACTTTCACAGACATCTCTCCAAAGAAGAAAAACAAATGGCTACAAACCACATGCAAAGTTCCTCAACATCATTAGCCATCAAAGAAATGCTAATCAAGTCCACAGTGAGATACCACTTCACACCCATTAGATTGGCTGCTATTAACACCTGGAAAATAACAAGAGTTGGAGAGGACGCAGAGAAATAGGAACACTCATTCATCCCTGGTGGCAATTTAAATTGTGCAGCCTCTGTGGAAGACAGTTGGGCGTTCCTCAGAGAGCTAAGTATAGAACTACCATATACCCAACAATCCCACTACTAGGTAAATAATTACCCAAAGGAATTGAAGGCAGGGACTCAAACAGCTATTGGCACACCAGTGTTCTTAGTGGCATTATTCACAGCTGCCAAAAGATGGAAGCAGCCCAAGTGTCCATCAACTAATGAATCAATAAACAAAATGTGGTATACACACACAGCAGAATGTCATGCAGCCATAAAAAGTAATGAAGTCCTGACACATGCAATAATATGGATGAACCCTGAAGAAATCATTTTCTGTGAAATAAGCCAGGCACAAAAAGACAAATATTGTATGATCTCACTGATTTGAAATAATTAGGACAAGCAAACTCAGAGTCAGAATTTAGAATACAGGTCACCAAGGGATAGAGTGGAGACAGGGAATGGGAAGTTAAGGCTTAAAATGTACAGGGTTCCCATTTGGAATGATGGAAATGTTTTGGTAATGGATAGTGGTGATGTTAGCACATTTGTACTGTAATTAACAGCAGTGAAATATGTATCTAAATGTGATTAAAGGATGAAATGTTAGACTGTATAAATGGTAACAATAATTGTGTTTTAAAATGCTTGGAACTACACTACACAAACACTGAACCCTAAATTAAAATCATGGACTATAGTTAACAGTATAATTATAAAAATGTTCTATCATCAATTGCAACAAATGTTCCACACCAATGCAAGGTGTTAATAATAAGGCAGTCCACAGGAACCCAAGTATTTTATGCATGGTTGTTCTGTAAACCCACAACTTCTCTAATAAATAAAAATAAAAGAAACAATGCTAGAAGACAGTGGAGCAAAATCTACAAAGTAATAAAAGAAAAAAAACTGTTAACCTAGAATTCTATAGCCAGCAAAAAGTCTTTCGAAAATAAATGTGAATTAAAGACTTTTTTCAGACACAAAAAGGCTGAAAGAATTCAGTGTCAGCAGACCTCCACTACATGAAGGATTTAGAAAAAGGTCCCTCAGGCAGAAGAAAAATTTTATCAGATGAACATACAGATGTAGGCAACTCTGTAAAGAAATGATAAATCTTTAGAATAAATGGTTCTGGAAAAAATGGATATTTGTAAGCAAAAACAAAAAAAAAATGAACAAATCTAGACCTTGTACCAATGTATAAAAATTTACTCAAAATAGGTTACAGACCTAAATGTAAAATAAGAAATTATAAAATTTCCAGAAGAACAAAAAAAAGAAATATTAAAAATTTTTTAAATTTAAAAATAAAATATAAGAAAACCTTTTTGATCTTAGGTTAGGCGAAGATTTCTTGAATACAACACCAAAAGCTCAATTCCTAGAAGAAAAAAAACTGATAAACTGAACTTCATCAATATTAAGAATCTCTCATTGAAATACACTGATAATAAAAAGCAAGCCACACACAAAAAATAAAATAAAGTAAAAAAAAAAAAAAGCAAGCCACAGAAAAAATACTTCTAAATCACCTATCTGACAATGGACTTGTATACAGAATATATGAAGAATTCTCAAAACAATAATAAAAAAATAAGCAACTTAAAAAAGTGGGGAAAAGATTTGTAGAGATGTCTTACCATAGAAGACGAAAAAATGGCAAAGAAGCCCATGAAGAGATACTCAGCTTCATTAGGAAAATGTAAACAAAAACCACACTAAGATGTCACAACACAGCAATAATGTCTAAAATTGAAATGACTAACCAAGTCAAGTTCGGAAAAAGACAAGGAGCACCAAGAACTTCCACATATTACTGGTGGGAATGTCTAATAATGGAGACAACTTTGTGAATTTCTTAAAAAGTTAAATATACATTCTAGCATACAGCCTGGCCATTCCAGGTCCAGGGATTTATGTAAAGGAATGAAAATGTATTTCAATACAAAGAATTGTACACGAATGTTTACATCTTTGTATTAGTAAAAAACTGGAAACAACCCAAATATCTTTTAATAGGTAATTGGTTCAATCCATTGGGACATATACATAAAATGGAATACTACTCAGCAATAAAAAGAAATGAGCTATTGATACATGTAACATGACGGATGAAATGCAAAATGATTATGCTGATGTATTGTTTCCTATATGGTTGCATTATATACATTCTAGAAAATATAAATAAAACTATAGTGACAGAAAGCAGATCAGTGGTTGCCTGGGTTTGTGGGAAGGAGGAGGACAGCAGAGAAGGACTAGGGAGAGAAATTATAACAAGACAGAAGGAAATGTTTGAGATGATAGATATACTCAATATTTTGATTGTGGTAATGGTTTTATGGTGTATACATATGTCAAAACTTACCAGATTTTACATTTTAAATATATGTAGTTTATTGTATGCCAATTATACCTTAATAATAAAGTTCTTTTTAAAGAAGACAAAAGAATTCAGTTTGTTTATGGTGCAACTCGAGCTGTATGTATATATTTAGAGGCAAAAACAAAAACGAATAATCAAAAAATGCTAGGAAGCTTGAAAATCAAAGAATGAAAAAAAGATAAATCAGGCAAAAATTGATCCTTACCTCCCAAGTGTCACATAAAATTCCAGGTATATATGAAAAGAGATTTATGCTCACTAGTAAGCATCAAAACCCCTATAAGATCTCATCCATAATGAATACATGGGCAAAAAAAATGAGATCTGACAATATCAAGGGTTGGTAAGGATGGAGAACAGTATAAACTCTCCTACACTGGTTTTGGGGGTATAATTGGTAAAAACTTCAGAATCAATTTGGCATAACCTCATCAAGTTGAGGATATGTATGTTTATGTCCAGCCATTCTACTCCCAGGTATATATCTTAAGAGGAACTCTTGCACATGTCTAAAAGAATGCATATAAGAATACACAGCAATATTATTTAATAGCCAAAAACTGGAAACAAATTAAATGTCCAAAAGAAGGGAATGGATAATTCAAGTGCATTAAAACAGATTCATACAATGGAATAGTATATGACAATGTAAAGAAAAAAAAAAAGAATAAACTAGACTACAAATTGGATATGGATGAATCTCAGATACATAATGTCAGTGGAAAGGCATGGAACAGCATGACATGTACAATATGATACTATGTGCAGAGAAGTTAAAAAACATGTAAAACAATTCTGTGTGGTCTAAGTACCCATCAAATGGAATAAAAGAATGAAATCAGTCATGGGAATGGCAATTCAGAAACAGGGTTCTCAGCGGTAGGGGGCAGAGGAGCAGGATACAGGCAGGGAAGGTACAGGGTGTGGTCAACTGTTTTAATAATGTTTACGTCTGAGTCTGCAGGACTGGAATTATGGTATTCATGGCATCATTCTTCATTCCCTGTTGTAATCTTAAATGATGCATTGAAAAATAAAAGAAAGTAAGTTACAGGGCTTAAAAGGGTAGAAATGATGAAAAAAAAGTTACCAAGTGAAGAATAAGAGAAATGAGAAAGTATCTAAAAGAGGCAGCAGGCTTAGTCTCCAAGAACAGAGCAACAAAAGTTCTGGAATGGGGAAATCCTGAAAGTGCTAGGGAAGCCAAGTTAGAAGTGAGACTTCCTGGAGGAGGAAGGGATCAAGGTGCCAGGAAAGTCCTCTCTCGGGCCCAGATGATGGTATGGAGAGAGAGGCAGTGGCCCACAGCCTTTATCGTGTCCTGGAGACCTGGAGAAGAACTTCCTGCTAGCACCTCAAGGACAGCTGCTCCTTCCTCCCCTGCTGAGCTCCTCACACAGTTGCATATACTCATCTGCCCTTTGTCTCCCACTCACCTGGATCAAGGTCCAGAAGAAATTTACTCTCCTCTCTCCAGGGCTCATCCCCTTTCTCCAGTTGTATGATGAGCTGTGGTTTGGAAAATGCAATTCCTATTCACAAGGAAGAAGCCAAGGAGACCTCTGGTTAGTGACTTAAGAGGCTATTCCAGAACTCAGAGCCAAACAGGGGAAAGCAATCACCCAGAAAGTGGTAGGGAAGCACAGAGGGTGGGACAAAGGCACTCTGAATGGCTAGAAGGGACGAATAAGAGGAACGGATCCTGGATCTAAAGGTGGTATTCTATTCTGTGCTATAGTGAATTAAAATCTTCCGTTTGAAGCAAAATAACCTCAGAAGAGGGCCCCAACCTGAGAAAAGGGGACCAAAATACAGTGTTGGACCCATACACACACATACATGAACATGTAAATCTTTGCCATTTTCAACTCTACAAAACCCAAGCATTCTCGGGGTGGAGGTGGGTAGAGAAAAGACTTTTTCTTTCTGAGTCCAGTGCTAAGGGAAAAATCAGGTATGAATGGCAGCTACTACATAAAGACTTAAGATGGCCAACGGGCAGAGTCAGAGCCCTAAGGCAGGCCATCCTCACCAAGAGCCACCAGATGGCTGTAGTTCTCCAGCATCACCTCCCTGTATAGGGTCCTCTGGGTAGGACTCAGTAGCTCCCACTCATTCAGGGTGAAGTCCACAGCCACATCACCAAAGGCCACGGGTGCCTGAAAAACAAAACGCATCTCTGCTCACCCAAGAGACAAAGCCTTGACCACTGCTCAGGGTGGAGGCCACAAGAAGGCTGTCCTGGGGGAAGCAGGTGAGATTCCTTGATCCTGCTTTTAATTGGAACCATACGTTCAAGGTTGTTAATCCCCTCCCTATATCCAATCAGTTCTATTTGTATACTTGCTACAGTCAAGAGCCAAGGATGGGTGTTAAGGGGGTTCTCAGCAAAATATGTATAGTGCCTGCCTTTGGGAAGCTCGAAACATAGGCAAGGAGAAAGGAAAAACAAACGTAAAGATGTAAAGAAAAATTGAGTTTGACAATTGTTTCAATCATGATACATCTTCTAAAAGCAAGACAGAAAAAATATCCATCAGACCCCCAAATTCCCATGTGCCCCTTTGAAATTCATTTCTCCCTCCAAACCTGGCCCCAAACAGCCACTGAACTACTTACTGTCATTTCATTTTCTAGAATTTAGATAAATGTAATCATACAATATGTACTCTTTTGTGTCTGATTTCTTTCATTCAACATATAATTTGGACATATGACCATGTTATTGCATGTTATCATTAGCAAATTCCTTTTTTTTATTGAATTGGTGTCCTCTAGATGGGTATACCACATTTGGTTTATGCATTCACTTGTTGATTGACATTTGGGTTGTTTCCATTGTTGGTTTCTATGAATGAAGCTGCTGTGAATCTTCAGGTACAGTTTTTGTATGGACATATGCTTCTGATTCTCTTGGATAAATATCTGGGACTAGAATAGCTGGGTCATATGATGCAGCCAGCGTATATAAAAGTTTTTCTTTAAACTTTTTTTATTTGAGATAATTATAGAATCACAGGTAGCTGTAAGAAATACTACAGAGATTCTATGTGTCCTTTACCCCATTTTCCCCAATCGTAATATCTTCCAAAACTATAATGCAGTATCACAACCAGTAATATTAACACTGATACAGTCAAGACAGAACATTTCCATTAACACAAGGATCCCTTATAACCACACCCATTTCCCTCCCACCCTTGCACCCTATTCAACCCTTGGCAACCATGAATATGGAGATTATTCCTTTAACTTTATAATTTCAAAAATATTACACAAAGGGAATGACACCAGTACGTAATCTTCTGGATTGGCTTTCACTCAACATGATTCTCTGGTGATTCATCCATGTTATTGCATGTATCATTAGTTTATTCCTAAGTAGTATTTCATTGTACCTGTTTGTTTAACCATTCTGCCATCGAAGGTCATCTGAATTGTTTCCAGTTTGAGACTGTTACAAAGCAGCTATAAACGTTCCTGTACAGGTTTTTGTATGCAGACAAGGTTTTATTTTTCTGCCAGGAGTGCAATTGCTGTGTCTTAATAGTAGTTTCATATTTAGTTTTTTAGGAACTGCCAAAATGTTCTACAGAGTGACAGTACCATCTGACATTTCCACCAACAATATATGAGTGTTCCAGTTCCTCCACATCATCACCAGAATTTGGTATTATCCTTCTGAGAGGTATGTGATGGTACCTCATTGTGGCTTTAACTACTGATTTCCCTAATAGCTGCTCATGATAAGCATCTTGTGCTTATTTGCATCTGGATATCTTCTTCTGGGAAATATCTCTACATGTCCTTTGCCCATTTGTTTTAATGTTTTTTTAAGAGTTCTTTATATATTCTAGATACTAATCCTTTGTTGGTTATGTGGTTTTCAAACATTTCCCCATTAAAACTAAAAGCTTTTGCAAAAGCTTTTAGTTTTAATGAAGTTCAATATATTAATATTTCCTTTGATGGATCAAGTTTTTGGTGTCAAGAACTCTTTGCCTAGAACAAGATCCTGAAGATTTTCTCCTGTGTTTCTTCCTAAAAGCCTTGTAGTTTTATATTTTACTTTTAGGTTGTGATCCATTTTAGGTTAATTTCTTAGAAGTTGTGAGAGTGGTTTATAAGAGTGGTTAGAGGACAGCACTTAATTATATAGGTGAATGTAATTAAAAGGCAAAACTTTAGGTCATGTATGGTACTAGAATAAAAATTAAAAGATAAAACATAGGACTGTAAAACAGAATGAACCCTATTGTAGAAGATGGACTATAGTTAATTGCACAAGTATAAGAATGTTCTTTCACGAATTATAACAAATGTACGACACTAAGACAAGGTATTAATAATAGGTAGTATATGGGGGAAAATATACCTACTGTAAACTACGTACAATAGTTAATAGTACTATTTTAAAATCTTTCATCAATTGTAACAAAGGTAATTACTGTTAAAAAAAAGTACAATTATAAAGAAGTGCTATCATCGACTGCAACAAATGTTCCACACCAATGCAAGGTGTTCTTGTTGGAGTGGTGTATAAGAATCCGTATTTTATGCATGACTGTTCTGTAAACCCACAACTACTCTAATAAAAAAAAAAAAAAAACTTTAATAAAAACAACAAAGAGTGGTTAGAGCAGACCTCCTTGCCTTGTTACCAATTTTAGAGGGAAAGCTTTCTGTCTTTCACCTTTAAGTATGATGTTAGCTGTAGGATTTTTGTAGATGCCCTTTATTAAGTTAGGAAGTTCCCTTCTTTCCGTTTTTTGAATGGGTGTTGAATTGTGTGAAATGCTTTCTCTGCATCAACTGATATAATCATGCGATTATTTTTCTTTAGCCTTTTAATGTGAGTCACACTGATTGATTTTCAACTATTAAACCAGCCTTATATCTCTGCAATAAACCCCACGTGGTAATGGTCTATAGAATTATTTTTATATATTGTTGAATTCAATTTGCTAGTATTTTGTTAAAGATTTTTTAATCTGTTACTGAGAGATATGGTGTGTATTTTCCACTTTTTGTATTGTCGTTTTCTGGTTTTGGTATCAAGGTAATACTAGTTCCATAAAGTAAACTGGAAAGTGTTCCCTCCTCTTCTATTTTCTGGAGGTTTATGTAAGATTAGCACTAGCTCTTTTTTAAAGGTTTTGACAGAATTCTCCCGTGAAATCATCTGGGCCTGTAGGTTTCTTCTGTGGGAATTTTTAAATTGCAAATTTAGATAGGGAATACAGATACCATGAGCAAAAGAACAGATGGAGAACACTCATAACATGGGAAGGGAGTAACATGTAGCAGAAGGGAAAGGTGGCTAATGGTAGAATATAGAGCAAAACAGGTGTTGTAAACCCTGAGGAGGGTTTTGAAGGCAAAACAAAAGAACACAGACTCTGTACTATAGAATTATAGTTTATATGCTTTAAAATGTGTGTGTCTCCTTCTCTGGTCATATTTTGTTTTGAGAATAAATGTAAATCCAAAAATTATTTCAGGTAGACATTTTCCCACAGAAGTATTAGTTGTAACAGTTACACATTGAAAACAAATTAAATTTCCCATGATAGAGATAGTAAGATGGAATATTAAAAGTTTGTGAATGTTTTTAACCTATAAAGAATCATAGATTTGAATCTGATGTTAGTGGTTTCTTCATCTTTAAAAGTACGACGCTGTAGTTGATACTAGTTTTAACATGCTATGATTTTATCATTAAGATCTATCAAAGGTACAAATATATACATATATATATACACACACATATACATACCAAAAATATTAAATTAAATCCCAATGATAGAAATAATCCAAATGTCTATCAACTGATGGATAAATAAATAAAATGTAGTATATCTGTACAAGAGACTATTAGCCATAAAAAGGAATGAAGTACTTCTTGATTCAGGCTACAACATGGACGAATCTTGAAAATATTATATTAAGTGAAAGAAACCAGACACAAAAGACCACATACTGTTTGAGTCCATTTACACGAAATGTCCAGAATAGACAATTCTATAGAGGCAGAAAGTAGATTAGAGGCTGCCAGGGGCTGGGGAGCAACTACTAATGAGTACAGGATTTCTTTTGGGGGTGACAAAAACATTCTGGAACTAGATAGTGATGATGGTTACACAACTTTGTGAATAAACTTGAAACCACTAAACTTACATTTTTAAATGTATGGTACATGAATTATACCTCAATAAAAAAATTAATAAAATTTTTAATTACAATGATAGTTTAACCCCTAAATAAACTGGCAGCTCTATTAAGAATGGAGATTGTGCTTGTGTTTTTGATATCATTGTAGCCCAAAGTATCCTGCACAGAGCAAACATTCAAATAACATTTTTTAAAGAATCAATGAAGAGATGCCAATTAGTTTCTTACTAGTTAACAGCATGTGCCTACCAGCTCTCTTCTATGCCATAAATTGAATGCATATTCCAATTTCTCTCAGGAAAAATGCCTAAATGTCATGCTGTCATTATAGTTCAGATTTTTCTAGATAAATTGGATCTGATGCATACCAAAGTATCTGGAAATGCAATTTAATGACTCTAAAATATGTGGTTATTCCTATGCTTCAAATAAGATAAAGAAAACCAAAGAAACCCTTTTGTTCTTTAGTCCCTTCAAATAATTTGGTTAAGATTGTGGCCCCTTTATACAGTCAACACTTATAAAGAAAAAGAAAATAAAATATATATTAAGAGATGTTGGTTATAGACAAATGAGGTTCCGATCTGCTAAGGATCCCATAGGATGTGGAAGAAGAGGGGCGGGAAAAGTAAGCCAATGCAATCTTCTGGGTTTATGCCATCTTCTGTTTTTTGCTTCAAACACTATTAACTTTATAAATAGAAAATGGAAACACAAAAGAAAAACTTCCCATAATAGCTTAGGAGTCTTGAATTGCATACATTTTCTCTCAAAGGTGCATACAAATTTTCTCTCAGAGGTTTAAGAGACCAATGTAGGAAACCCAGCTTTCAGTGATGTTCTGATAACATCAAAACCAATCATTTTTAACTCTTCCAGAAACAGGCAAATATCCACCACAAGTCCAGATCTTTTTGCAAAAAGAATTCTACACCTGAAATAGCCAATTATTTGTAGCAAAAATGAATATAAATATTTTCTTTAATTGATATACTCAACAAAAAAGTGCTCTGCGTGGCATCTGTTTAGGCAGTCAATAAATGTTAATTCCATTCAAAGTCAAATTCATAAATGACCTAGTCTTAGGGATTAGAAAATCTTTTGCTTTAGTACCCATATTCATTCAATTCATTCAATTTGGGTATTTATTCCCCAATTTTTAGTTCATCACAGCAAACTCCTCACAATCCTTCAAAACCCAGCTTGCTCCAAGTTCAAGTCCATACTCCTTGGTCTAGCATCAGGAGCCCAGCTGAAGTGTCTCCATCCAGACTCAGAGGTGCTGAACACAAGACTTTCAGGGACCAGGAAGGTGATCGGAGTGAGCCCTAGTGGCAAGGGGAGCAAGGAGAATGCGACCACACTGTGAAGTCACTGTTTGGCTCCAGCTACTTGTCATCGGCCAATAGTGTGCACCAATTCCCACAGGCACGTCTTCCCCCAGCACTTCAACTTGCCAAGTCCTGCAGGGGGAGCTCAGACACTCCCCACCCGACTCCACCCCATCCCCAAGCCCTCCTTCAACTTTTTAGGCCTTGGGACCCCCAGGAAGCAGGGACGTCCCTGAATTTTTATTTGAACTGCTCAGGATGTGCTGATCAGTTAACTATTTGGCAAATGCCCAAGTTGTGAATGAAGCAGAGATGGAATCTGGATAGGCTCCAGGTGAGAGGGGTCACACCTCCAAGATCAGGACTAGATACTGCCCAAAAAAAGTAAAGCAACCTCCAGGACAAGACTGGGTAAGGGGTCTATCCTACAAAAGCCAGGAAGAAATTTCAGGCCTTACCTTGTCCTTGGTTACGAGGGGCCCTGGGGCCATATTCCTGATTTCCTGAGTGCTCTTCCTAGAGAAGAGTCAAATCTCAGAGGCACATCTGCAGAAAGAGAAAAGAAGTGAGAGGTGAGCTTGGGAAGAACTGCCCCTAAAGGAAGCAGCACCTGCACACCAGTTGGACTCCCAATTTGGTGGTGAGAAAGGAGAGGAGGGTAAGGAAGGCAGGTTGCCGAGGACATCAACGCAGCCCATTCTCAACCAGTGCCCTGCAAATAAGGCCCCTAGAGCTGGGCCAGCAGCAGGCTTGCTCTAAGCCCTAGCTGGGGAATAAAGGCTCCATCTCCCAGCAGCTGGGTCTTGGTTTGCACAATAAACTGCAAAAAACATTCTGGGGACTACTAAGAGTATTTCAGTATGAACTGGGTATTAGATGACATTAGAAATCTTATTTCATTTTTTTTTATTTTTATTGTAGAATATAATATATATACATAACAGTGATAACTTTCCAAGTGCAATTTAACAAGTAGTTACAGAGCAAATTTCAAAGAATATTATAGGTTATAATTCCACAGTTTCAGTTATTTCATTATGAAATATATATACAAAAAGGTAATATCTTTCAAAATATGATTTAACAAGTATATATATAGGAAATTTCCAAAGTTATTAAGAATTACACTACCATAGTTTCAGTTATTCCCTTATTGTAAAATCTAACATATATACAAAAAGGGATAGCTTTCAAATTACAATTTAACAAGTAGCTATAGAACAAATTTCAAAGGATGCTATGGGTTACAGTTCCACCATTCAGTTCTTTCCTCTTAACTATTCTAATACCCTAGCAACTAAAGAAAAGAAAATTACATAAAGATTCTGTATTCATAATCCTTTGTTAAATTCCATCTTGACTGTTGCTACTCCTTCCTCTAGTTTAATCACTAGATCTTCAGGGATGTCTAGGCAGTGACCACCCTAACCTGTTCATGTTGAAAAGGGGTGTCAACTTTATAAGCAAAGGGATGCATCTAATTGAGACATTAGAGATGTATTGTTAATATTGTTAGGTGTATGATATTCTGGCTAGAGAGGAAAAAACAGTCATTTTTAGTAAATAATGCTGACCACTGAAGGATGCAATATTTTAAAATATGAAATCAACAAATGAATGGCAGGACTCTTGTGGAATAGAGACTTAAAAGACATCAACCAAATAAAATGTGTGAACCCTGTTTAGTCATTTTTGAAGCAAGCAGGAAAATATGAACATTAACTGGATGTCAGATGATTTTAAAGAATCAATATTAATTTTATTCGGCTTAGGTTGAGAGGGGGCTGTGCTGATGCCCACCAAATAATGGCATGTGGTTATGTTTAAAGAAAGAGAGAGTACTCATCTGTTAGAGATATATATTTTAAAGGGTTTGTAGATGAAATTGACTTAGATTTGTTTTAAAACACTCCAGGAGGGAAAAAAAAGATAAATGCAGAATATATGAAACAATGTGAGTCACTGGTTTACAACTGCTAAAAAAGGGTTGTACATGATCACTCATTATGTAAGAAAGGGTTAAGTTTAGCTTTCACATAAAGGCAACATGGAATAGGGAAAATGGAGACTTGGTGGCAGAACTGGCTTAAACTGGCCCTGTGGTAAAGGGAAGGAGAGAGAGAGAGCCATGACGTAAGCCTAGAACAGGTGCCAGCTCCTTATATGGGAAAAATAACTAGAGTTACTGGAATGAAAAGGGATGTAGGGGTATAACCAAAGATGGGAACTTGCAGCAAGAAATTTAAACTAGTTAACTCTCTCTGATAGGCTACACAATTTAAAATCCCAAAGGCAGGCTAGTTAGCTCTCTCAAATACACTGTACCCTCTGGAGTATCCAGCCAATGGAGAAACAGAGAAGGGGCTTGCGTTAGGCCTAGGATATAAAATTTTGCTGAGTTCTATTGTTCAGCGTGCCTGCCATGTTTCTGGCTGTGCACCCATTCTTGCAAAATCATGAATAAATGCTTTTCTCCTCCACAATCGGGTGAGCATGTTTAGTTATAATGCTTGCTTCTATCAACTATACTATTCTCTCTTCTGCTGTATAAGTTTGAAAATATTCCACAATAAAGTTTAAAAAAATAAAATTTTCAAGCAACAACTAAAAAACTGATCAAGGTAATAATAACACAGATATTGATAATGGCTAAATCAAGGTGATGGACAAAAGGATGCTCATTATACTACACTGTTTTTCCTTCTTTCTTCTAAATTTGAAATATTTCATTTTAAAAGGCAGAAAATGTAAAGTTTCTAATGGGTTGGTCAAAGTAGACAAAGAAAACATTACAGTCAGAACAAGATCCAGTGAAACCTGAAAGAATAAACTTGGAAATGATCACAAGGCTATGATCATGAAAGTAAAAGACAAAGCCCAGAAGTGTAAGCTATTAATTTTGACATATGAAGTATGATATCTCAGTTTAAACTAATCAACACTGAGAGAGGTAGAAGTGGTTAGGGACAAAAAGGAATGAACTTGCAATTATTATATGAGGGAATTTTTAAAGAAATATCTTTCCGTTGTTGGATTTCTTGATCACCCTAACATTGGAAAGAATCCAAAGAACGCAGAACAGTAAATCAATGTAAAGCAATTCAGTGGAGGAGAGAACCTTTTTAACAAATGGTGTTGGAGCAATTAGACATACATAGGCAAAATTTTAAAACCAAAACTTCATACCTTCTACAAAAATGAACTCAAAATGGATCCTAGATCTAAATGTAAAATTAGAAATTTTTTACAAAAGGAACATAGGAGAAACTCTTCAGGATACAGGGCTAGACTTGACAACAAAATCACAATCCCCATTAAAAAATAAATTAATTAATTAACTCAAGAAGCTGGGCGTCATCAGAATTAAAAACCTTTACCCTGCAAAATATCTGGTTAAGAGAGTCAAAATACAAGCTCCAGATTGAGAGAATATATTTGCAAACCACATATCTGACAAAGAATTGATATCTGGAATACATAAATAACTCTCAAAACTCAGCATAAAATAACAAATAATCCAATTAAAAAATGAGCAAAGATATGAAAAGACATCTCCCCAAACAGGGTTTAGAGACAGCAAATAAGCATGTAAAAAAAGATGTTCAACATCATTAACCACTGGGAAAATGAAAATTTAAAAACCAGGATATCACTATGTACCTCTCAGTTCAGCTAAATTAAAAAATACTAACAATACCAAATTGACTAAGATGCAAAAAACTACTTCATTCATAAATTTAGATGAGAATGTATAATGGTACAACCATTTGAGAAAGTTTGGCCATTTCTTATAAAACTTAAACATGCAACCACCATATGGCCCAGCAAGTGTACTCTCAGGCACTTAATTGCAGAGAAATGAAAACTTACATTCATCCAAAAACCTGTCCATGAATCTACAAACTTCTAGCACTAATATGTGAATTTAGCAAGCTCACAGGATGCAAGGCTAATACAGAAAAATGAATTGTATATATACTAGCAACAAAACAAATGTAAAATGAAATTAAAGCAACTCCATTTAGAAGACATTTTTTAAAAGTATTTAGGAATAAATTTACAAACACACACATACACACACATACACACACATACACACACCAGAGTTCCACCCTGAAAATATTAAAAATTGCTGAGAGAAAATATACACAAATGTATTGTTCATGGATTGGAGAACTCATTATTGTTAAGATCTCAATTTCCCCAGATCGATCGAAGGATTCAACACAATCCCAATCAAACTCCCAGAAGCCTTTTTTGAAGAAACCGGCAGGTTGGTTCCAAAATTACCACAATTTATTCGCAAGAATGCAAAGGACTTACAACAGCTAAAAATGAGAACATAGGGGGGAAGACACACAGTACTTTATTTCAAGACTAATTAAAAACCTACAATGGTATAAATATAAATAGGTGAATGCAGCAGAACAGAATTCAGAAATCAACTCACATAGATAGTCAAGTGACTTGGCTACTTGGTAGCCAGCCTCCATGATTGCCCCCAATGACACCTGCCGCCTGATATCACACCCTCTGTTGCTCCCTCCCACATTGCACCAGGGTTAGTCTATTAACAATGGAATACAGTGTAAGCAATATTCTTGGGGCTTCTGATATTAGGTTCTAAAAGGCATTGTACAGGCCTTCCATCTTGATACTCTGTCCCTCTCTCGTGAGTCACCCCTTTGGGGAAACCAGATGACGGCATGCCTTGAGACACTTCTGTAGCCTTCTGAGAGGGCCAAAGGGCAAGGAACTGAGACCTCCAGCCAACAGCCATGTGAGGGGGCCTTCTTGGAAGTCAATCTTCTAGCCAAAGTCAAACCTTCAGATTAGAGTAGCCCCAGCCAACAGCTGGACTCCAAACTCATGAGACTCTAAGCCAAAATCACTTCCAGACTCCTGACCCTCAGGTACTGTGTGAGAGAACATTGTTGATTTACACTACTAAGTTCTGGTGCAATTTGTTCAACAGCAATAGATAACTAACACAGGCACCAAAGCCATTCAGTGAAGGGCATCTGTATAGGAGAAAGACACAATTCAACCCCTATCTCAAAAGATGTAAAAAATTAATTCATAAATCATGGGCCTAAATGTAAAACTGAAACTATAAAGCTTTTAGGGGAAATAAAAAAGAAGAACATCTTTGCAATCTAGGGATAGACAAATATTTCTTAGATAACGCAAAGGCAGGAACCATAAAAGAAAGCATGGATAAACTGAACCTCAAGAACACTTTTAAAATGCAGCTTATCAAAAAAAACCAATAAAGAAAGGAAAGGGCCAGCCACAGACTGAGAAAAATCATTTGCACCACATACATGTGACAAAGGACATGTACATATACACACATATATACACACTTAAAAGAATGGGCAAAATATTTGAATAGATACTGCACAAAAGAAGATCTATGAATGGTAAGCGTATAAAATTATACACAAAACATTAGTAATCAGGAAATGCAAATTAAAATCACAATGAGGCTCCACTCTACACCCATTAAAATTGGTAAGACTGACTATAATAAGTTTTGGTGAGGATGTGAAGCAACGGGAAATCTCACACTGCTGCTAGGGATGTAATGGCACAACTACTTTGGAAAACAGTTCCACATTCTCTTAAAAAGTTAAACACAGAGCTACCATAGGACTCAGTAACTTCACTTCCAAGGATTTACCCAAGCAGAAACAAAAGCCTATGTCTCTAAAAAGACTTGTACATAGAAGTTCACAATACTTTATTTATAATAGCCCCAAACCAGAAATATCCCAAATGCCTATCAACAGGTAAATGAATAAACAAATTGATAACCCTACCATGGAATACTACTGAGCAACAGGAAGGAACAAATTGTTGAAAGACACGACAATATGGATGAAACTCAAAATCATTCTTCTAAGTGAAAGAGGCCAAGTAAATCCTGTATGATTCTATTGTACACAATTCCAGAAAAAGCAAAGCAATCTAGAGTGACAGAAAGCAGATCGGTGGTTGCCTGAGGACAAAGGTAAAGAGGAGGGCAGATGACAAAGAAGCAGGCAGAAACTGGGAGGTGGTGACAGAAATGCTTGCTACTCAATTATGATGAGGTTTTTACAGGTGAATCCTTACATCAAAATGAATCAAATTGTACACTTTAAATATGAGCAGCTTATTGTACTTCGATTACACCTCAATAAATAAGGGAAAATAGTTTAAGGATAACATTGTTTTAATACACTTTACATCAGTTAGGGTGGCTTAAAGACTGGCAATACTATGTTGGGAAGGATGCCAAGCAACAGAATTCTCATACAATGCTGGCAGGACTGTAAAATGGTACAGCTGACTTCCAGGGGTTGTGGACCTCCTTGGCAACGCAGGATATGACTCCCAGGGATGGGTCTGGACTTGGCATCGTGGGATTGGGGGCATCTTCTTGGCCGGGAGGGGAACGCGAAATGGGGCGAAGTGAAGCTTCAGTGGCTGGGAGATTTCGGGTGGAGTCAAGAGGTCACTCTGGTGGACATTCTTGCACACTGTATGGATAACACTTTTTAGGTTTTGGTGTGTTGGAGTGGCTAGAGGTAAGTGCCCGAAACTGCCAGACTCCAGCCCAGTGGCCTTGACTCTTGAAGACGACTGTGTGATAATGTGGCTTGCAGCGGGTGACAGTGTGATTGTGAAGACCCTGTGGGTTGCACTCCCTTTATCCAGTGTATGGATGGATGAGTGGAGAATGGGGACAGGAACTGAATGGAGAGTGGGGTGGGATGGGGGGTGACTTGGGTGTTCTTTTTTTATTTTTGTTTTTTTATTCTGGTTCTGATTCTTTCTGGTATAGGGAAGGTGTTCGGGGATGGACTGGGGTGATGAATTCACAGTTGTGGGATGGTGCTGTGAATGGTTGATTGTGCACCATTGATGACTGTACAGTATGTGAATATATCTCAATAAAACTGAATTTAAAAAAAGGCAGAAACGAATACATGGCAAATGATTCCACTGATACAGAATTCTAGGAAAAGCAAAACTGTAGTAGCAGAAAGCAGAAAAACTGATTTCATATATGTAAGCAAATGCTTCTCAAAGCTGATTTTCAGAAAGAATGATGGCAAAGGATATTTGCAGATAAAAGAAAACCGTAAGAATTCACTGCCAGCAGACCTGCACTACAAGAGTTTCTTCAGGCTGAAGGGAAAGGAAGTCAAATAGAAACATGGATCTTCTGTGCTGATTGGAGATCATCAGAAATGGTAAATACATTCCTACACAAAAGCCTATCTCTTTATTTCTCCTAATTTGTTTAAAACACATATGACTGTTTATAACACAAATATGAGAATCATGTGTGATGGGGAGCATACACAGCATACTGTCTACAATGCCTATGACAATTATAGCATAAAGGGCAGGACAGGGGCTAACAGTACCTATACAACTGCAAGGTCCTTATATTGTACCTGAAGTGGTACAATATTAATTGCAAATAACTGTGAAAAGTTAAGGATGTATATTGCAATCTCTAGAGCAGCCACTAAAAAATTAACTAAAATGCAAAGTGGCATGGCTAAAATGCCAATGCAATGAAATTAAAATTGTATTCTACAAAATACTCACTTGACCCACCTTTTTAGTTTCCACCTTTTAGCTTTTAGTGTTGGAATGACTAAAGGAAAATACATGAACCTGTCAAAGTGCAACCCAGTGACCCTGATTCTTGAAGACAATTATATAACTTTGTAGCTTGCACAGTGTGACTGTGTGATTGTGAAAACCTTGTGGTTTGCACTCCTTTTATCCAGTGCATGGATAGATGAGTGGAAAAACAGGTACAAAAATTAGATGAGGAATAGGGTGGGATGGAGGGGATGGAAAGATTTAGGTGTTCTTTTTGCTTTTATTTTATTTTGGAGTAAAGAAAAGGGTCAAAAACTGATTCTGGTGATGAACGCACAAATGTATGATGGTGCTGTGAATAACTGATTGTATACTGTGGATGACTGTAGGGTGTGTGAATATATCTCAATAAAACTATTAAAAAAAAAAAAAAAAGAAGCCCCTTGATGAGGTCCAAGGGGAAAAGAGATATTAAAAGCCTTGCATGAAATCCTCACTGTGAGCAGGACCCACTGGATGGCCCTTCTTTCCTCCCCATTCCCTCCACCTCCTCCACTCGTTGCAGAGAGAGTATTGCACTCACTGTCTCCGACATCTGGGTGAGCAGTGACACCTCCCAGTGCAGGTCTGGCAGCAGCGCAATCCCTGCCTGCAAGCTCGCAGATGCAGGTCTGACAGCAGTGCCGTTCCCACCCCCTCTGCCACCTGTGGGCCTGGCTGAGCTCCCTAGCACTTTTCCATATGATCCATATGATCCTGTTGGAGGAAGGACCTCCCCATCTCATACCCGTAGTGGTGTGCAATTTGGACAGGGTGCAATCACTTCTGGGGCAGGGCAATTTCTAACGTGTCAGGTCCCTTTAGAAGTTGATGAGGAGGGACACTCTTGGGGAACTATGTTGGTCCACACACCATTTTCAACATCTGACTTGTTAAACTGGAGAAACAGCACATCTGGTTACGGTGCTGATCCAGACCAAATGAAAAGACTGTGCCCATTTTTGCCACATGCACCCCAAATTGGGCTGTTATTCAGTCACTGATGAATGTGTTGCCAATCTTGGAGGAAAGACAATGGTGTTAGATAAAGCGAGGCAGGAGGTAGAACAGAGGTGTCTCCCCAGGACTCCATTTATGCAGTCCCAAGTGCCTGCTGGGATCCTAATGACCCTGGGAGCATGTTCCTTTAGAGCCCTATAAAATATGCATTTTGGCTGGCCTTAAGAATGGGCCCCAAAACAGAAATCTCTGAACAAAATACAGGAGATACAGCAGAAGCCTAATGAGGATCCTTCTGCTTTCTTAGAATCTTTGAAGCATACCGCAGGTATTCTGATATAGATCTGGAAAGTCCAGAAAATACCAGAATAATTAATAAGACTTTTATTAGTCAGAGTGCTCTGTACACAGTTGAAAATACAGAAACGGGGGGGGGGGGGGCTTGGAATGCTCATTGCAATGCTCATAGATGTTGCTTCCAAGGTATTCAACAATCGGCAACAAGTTCAGCAAAAACAGCAGATGAAGCAACAGACTGCCCTTCTGGCAGCTGTTCTAAGTGGGAGCTGGGCATGAGGAGGTCATGGCAGAGGAAAAAAAAGAGAGAGAAACCTAATAAATAAAGATCAGTGTTCTTCTGCATGGAGGAAGGACACTAGAAGAAAAACTGTCCCAAACTGACAAATAAGAAAAAAGGAAAGAATGAAATGGCATTAATGGCCCATGGATCTGGACTAGAAGATTCTCATTAGGGGTGCCCAAGGGCACTGGCAGCACTTTCTTCTGCCATACCTATTTACCACTAAGAACCTCGGGTAAAGATAAAGGTGGGAAGCAAATTAGTGGTCTTTCTCATCGATACAGGAGCAACTTATTCTGTGATAAACCAGCAACTGGCCACTGATAAAAAATAAACAAATTATGACAGTTGGAATAAATGGCCAAAATATACCTAAGGTGCTTCTACAGCCTTTAGACGGTAAAACTGGAAAAAGAGTATTTGCAGCATCAAGTTCTGTATGTGCCTGAATGCCCTATACTGTTGCTGGGAAGGGATCTGCTAACTAAATTAAATGCTCAAATTGTTTTCAAAAGGAGAAATAGCAAACCAAGTGCTTCCAGACAAAGGATTCCATCTGCAGGCTGCCCTTTTACAAGCTGAAGAATCTGAAAAAGAACCGTACCAGTTCATATACTAGAACATGTCACCTCTGAGGTATGGTTATCTGGCACTCCGGGAAGAGCTGTAAAAATTGAGCTCAAGGGAGGATCAAATCAACCCAAGGTATGTCAATATCCTTTGTCATTACAAGCAAGGAAAGACATTAAACCAGTGTTCTGGTTTGCTAATGCTGCTGGAATGCAAAACACCAGAAATGGATTGGCTTTTATAAAGGGGGTTTATTTGGTTACACAGTTACAGTCTTAAGGCTATAAAGTGACCAAGGTAATGCATCAACAATCAGGTACCTTCATTGGAAGATGGCCAATAATGTCTGGAAAACCTCTGTTAGCTGGGAAGGCATGTGGCTGGCATCTGTTCCATGTTCCGGTTTCAAAATGGCTTTCTCCCAGGACATTCCTCTCTAGGTCACAGCTCCTCTTCAAAATGTCACTCTCAGTTGCTCTTGGGGTGTTTGTCCTCTCTTACCTTCTCCAGAACAAGAGTCTGCTTTCAAGGGCCATCTTAAAACTGTCTCTCATCTGCAGCTACTCTCAGCTTCTGTGCATTCTTCAGAGTATCCCTCTTGGCGGTAGCAAGCTGCAAGTTCACTCCTTCTGCATGAGCTTGTATAGTGCTCCAGTAAACTAATCAAGGCCCATGCTGAATGGGCAGGGCCACACCTCCATGAAAATTATCCAATGAAAGATCTCACCCACAGTTCAGTGATCACATCTCCATGGAAACATCCAATCAAAAGTCTGGAACCCAATCAACACCAATACATTTCCTGCCCACAGAAGACTGCATCAAAGATAATGGTGTTTGGGGGGACATAATACATCCAAACTAGCACAACCAATAATAGAGACTTTAAAAGAAAGTGGTTTCATTCAGCCTTGCCAGTCTCCATCTAACATGCCTATACTCCCAGTCTTAAAACCTGGCACTAATGGAGAATATAGATTAGCCCAAGATTAAAGGGCTATAAACAAAACTGTGAAAGACATTCATCCCACTGTACTTAATCCTCACACTCTATTGACAACTCTGTCTGGGAACATCAAGTGGTTCTCTGTATCAGACTTAAAGGGTGCTTTCTTTTGCATACCTGTGGCTCTTGAATCTCAAGAACTGTTTGCTTTCGAATGGGAAGACCCAGACACTAAATTTAAAGAGCAACTTACATGGACTGTTTTGCCACGAGGATTTAAGAATTCTCCCATGCTCTTTGGAGAACTCTAAGCAAAAGATGTGCATGATTTGCAACTGCAACAAGGGGTCCTTTTGCAATATGTAGATGACACTTTAATAGCCAGCAGAACTGCCAGAAGATTCAGATGCAAATACTATTAAGACTCTGAACTTTCTGAATGCTAGGGGACATAAGATGTCCCAGAGGAGACTCAAATCACTAAGCCCTAAAGCATTTAGGATACTTGCTCTCCCAAGGTCAGAGAGCCCTCCTGACTGATAGGCACCAAGCCCTGATGAATATTTCAGCTCCTAAAACAAAGAGGCAGTTACAGGGGGATTTCTAGGAATGACCAGTTTCTGCTGCATCTGGATTCCCAATTTTGGGCTTATTGCCAAACTGTTGCACACCGCTGTGCAGGGCTCAGACAGCGAAGCCCTGGAATGGACAGCAGAATGTAACCAGGCCTTTCATCAAATTAAAGGAAAGCTGAGCACCACTCCAGCGTTGGGACTGCCTGTGTGCACAAGCCTTTTGATCTGTTTGTACATGAAAAGCAGGGAATAGGGCTTGGTGTTCTTACACAGAACTTCGGGGAGCAGACGGCCTGTAGCATATTTTTCTAAGAAACTGGACTTAACGTCACAAGCATGGCGACCTTACCTTCAGGCTGCGGCTGCCATCTGTGATATTTTACAAGAAGCTACAAAATTTACCTTGGGTCAGGAGGTTATAGTACACTCCACATGGTGTACTCTCTCCACTTGAACAGGAAGGAGGTTACTGGCTAATTGCCAGCAGGGGGAAAGTATCAAGCCATATTATTAAATAACACTAACATGTGACTCCTGAGTTCTACAGTTTTAAATCCAGCTTCAGTGTTACCTGAATCTGAGGGAACTGCTTTGTAAGACTGCATTTGTAGAAGGGGCACTTCCCAAATCTGGGTTTTGTCACTCAGCATGGCCAACAGAAGTCACACCAAACCAGGCTGAAGAGGAAAAGAGGATTTATTTATGCTGGTGGGAGGATAGGGGGAAGCTTTCCCAAATCACCCTCTTTGAAGTGTTTCTTCAATTGGTTTTATAGGTGATAGCTTTTTTTTCAGTCCTTTCCTTGAGCTGCATTAAGATTATAGAACACTTTAAATGCAATTTCCATCAATGCTGAGATTGGTAACTTAAGTCCACCGTCAACTTTCAGTAATTTTCAAAGAATGTTGGGGGCACTCTGACAACAAAAGACTGATTCACATTGTGTTGATTTATTGGGTCCTCTGGGCTTAAATTAGTAAATTTATGGTAAGCTTTGAATAATTATTCTAAAAACATTGATGGATTTTCATCTGGCTGTTGGACAACCTCCTGAATTTTACCTTAAGTTATTCTGTTTAGGAACTTCATTTTTTAGTCCCACAATTATGTATGCTTTATAGCTGATTTAATTTTGTTTTGCCAACTTTTTCACCTGGGTCCCAACAGGGGTCTACTTGTGGGACAGCCAGATTTCCAAGGGCGTGTACTGGATTTTCTGGTTTATCATTGCTTCAAGAATTAGAATAATCATGTGTCCTTTTAATTACAATTCTCTTTTCTTCTGAGATTATAGCACATTTAACAAAGTTTGCATATTAGCCTAATTAGGATTATACATTACAAAACTTAAGTTAAGCAAGTTTTTCATTTTCCTGGGATCCTCTTGATAACTGGGGACCCAGCTCTTTCAATTGTGTAGATCTGAAGTAGAGAAAGAAGTCTGCTTATACTTTGTATCTTGTTGGAGAGGACACTTTGCCTGCCTTCGCCCTCCTGAGGTAGAAACACCTTGCCTGAAGTTCATATCACTCATGATATGAGGTGGGAAAGCCATTTGGGGGAATTCATAAGCATGAGAGGCTTGTTTTCAGCTTTATGACAAGGGGCCAGAGAGAGAGGAAGAGGAGGGAGAGGCCAAGTTGTAGGCTCTGGTGGGGAGGGAAAGGAGAGCGCAAAAACTGCAGACTTTAGCAGGAAGGGGAGTGGGTGCACAGGAGCCACAAGCCTCGGCCTAGAAATCTTGGCTACCAATTTCTCCACCTGGAGTTCAAAAGCCTCAATCACCTGGGGGGTCTGGCAATCTTACCAGCACTTTTTACACTGGGGGCTAGGGCTCTCCTTATTTCCTCTGGAACTTTTAAGGAGAGGCTAGGAGTTTGGCTGATGGATAAAACGCCATGCCCCAAACATTTTCTCTGCAGTTTTTTATTCTGAGATAGAGCCATAAAACACTGCACACACGGAATTTTATCCCATTTGCTTATTCTCATACAAAATAAATTTAGTGGCAAAATAATATATTTTATTAATCCCTGGCTTGGCCACTTGTGGCCATCCTCTAATTTATACTGAGGCCAAATTGCTTTGCATAAATGGTCCATGTTTTCTTTGTCATAGGCTCAAACCCAAATTGCTTCCAATGCTTAAGAATGCAATTTTAAAGGTCATCCTTCTTAATTTCTTTACATTTCTCACTCATGTAGTTACCCAAATTCCTTTCAATGCTTAAGAATGCAATTTAAAGATTCATTCTTCTTAATTTTCTTAGGTTTCTAACTTATGTTGTTTCCCATTTTTTAAAATACTTTTTAGATAACTTGAGACACAACAGGACAAAACAACACATGATCCAGTTTGCTAATGCTGCCTGTTATGCAAAACACCAGAAATGGTTTGGCTTTTATAAAGGGTTTACATAGTTACAGTCTTACGGCCATAAAGTGTCCAAGGTAACACATCAACAATCGAAAACCTTCACTGGAGAAAGGCCAATGGCGTCTGGAAAACCTCTGTTAGCTGGGAAGGCACGTGGCTGGCATCTGCTCCAGAGTTCTGGTTTCAAAACGGCTTTCTCCCAGGACGTTCCTCTCTAGCCTGCAGCTCCTCAAAAATGTCACTCTTAGTTGCTCTTGGGGCGTTTGTCCTCTCTTAGCTTCTCTGGAGCAAAAGTCTGCTTTCAAAGGCCATCTCCAAAATGTTGCTCTGTAAGCTGCAGCTCCTCTCTCAGCTCCTATCATTCTTCAAAGTGTCCCTCTTGGCTGTAGCAAGCTCACTCCTGTCTGAGCTTATATAGTGCTCTAGTAAACTAATAAGGGCCCACGCTGAATGGGCAGGGCCACATCTCCACCGAAATTATCTAATCAGAGTTATCACCTATAGTTGGGTGGGTCACATCTTCACGGAAAAAATCAAAGAATTACAGTCTAATCAACACTGATATGTCTGCCCACACAAGATTGCATCAAAGATAACAGCATTTTGGGGGACATAATACATTCAAACTGGCACAACACAAGACAAAAACTGAACCAAACCACAAACAAAAACAAGACCAAGAATTAAAGCCAAGACCTAGGCGACTGTCTCAATGGCTATTCCTCTATGCCTGGGGCTGCACCCTCCAAAAACAACTTTGGCATAAAGTCATGGCCACCAAGCACCCAAAACAAGTGTGGTCTCCCACTTACAGATTCAGCAGGAGTTTATGTGTCACTGGAAAAGAAACCAAACAGGACCCATACACAAAGATAAGACAAGACCAAGAAGTAAAGCCAAGTCCTAGGTGACCAAGTCTCAATGGCTATTCCCCTATGCCCAGGGCCGCACCCTCCAAAAACAGCTTTGTAATAAATTTATGTGCCACTGAGTGTTCAAATAAGCCTAGGCACCAACTTCAGTGACCTCCCTTAATGCCAGGGGCTGCCGCCTTTTTCCAATCCACATCTCAATGTCTATTCCTCTATGCCTGGGGCTGCATCCTCCAAAAAACAGATTTGGCATAAATTTGTGTGCCACTGAGCACCCAAACCAAGTGCAGTCTCCCACTTACAACTTCGGCAGGAGTTTGTGTTCCTGAAGAAGAAACAAACAGGGCCCACGAACAAAAAGAAGACAAGACCAAGCCCTGTACAAGCACACAAAACATTCACACTCACTCACCAAACCTGTTTTCCTCCACAGCCAGCTACTGCTGGGATCCTGGATTCCCGGGGCAAGAAACTTCCTTGCCCAGCTCTAGGAGAAAAGTCTCTCCGATAGCTGTAGAGCTGCGACTCATGAATGTCTTACCTTGGGGGTCCAGGAATCCACGGAGCAGCATGTAATACAGACATTGTGTCCCATGTTGGGTGCTAAAACTGTGGAAGAGGCACTTCCCACATCTGGGTTTGTCACTCGGTGTGGCCAATAGAAGTCACACCAAACCAGGCTGAAGAGGAAAAGAGGGCTTATTTATGCCAGTGGTAGGACAGGGGAAGCTCTCCCAAATCAGTTTCTCCAAAGTGTTTCTTCAATTGGTTTTTATACCCATTGGAGAAAAAGAGAGTTAACTGTTTAATTAACAACTAATATGCAACAAGAGTGATAAACACAAAAGGCTTATCTTTATCTGGGAGGTTTGGGGCAATCACCCTGTTGTGATTCTTTAGCTGGCTAAACCCATTAGAGACAAAGAGAATTAATCACTTTAGTTAACATGTAACAGAGGTTTGGAGAACCCCAGCAATCCAGCCATTTCCCATTTCCTTTAGGAACCAGGTGACACCTGTGAAAGGTGGAAACTTTACAGGTACATATTCCTGTTTTAAGATTATATTTAAAAGCTGCTTTAAGTTACATTCTAAGGTTGATTTACAATTTCCTGCTTGTTTACAGTTTTAACGTTATATTTTAAAAGTCACTGTTACACATTCAGGAGATTGAGAAAGTGTTCTCTAGTCAACCAGATCTGGGGGACATCCCTCTAAAGGAACTTGACCCAGAAACGTTCTTGGATGGGAGCCGTTTTATAGACCATGGACATCGACATTCAGGATATGCCATAGTAACCCTGACAGAGGTGCCAGAAGCCAAACCCCTGCCACAAGGTACATCAGCCCAGAAAGCTGAACTCACTGCTCTGTGTTCTAGTTTGCTAATGCTGTGGAACGCAAAACACCAGAGATGGATTGGCTTTTATAAAAAGGGGGTTCATTTGGCTACACAGTTACAGTCTTAAGGCCATAAAGTGTCCAATGTAACACATCAGTAATCGGGTACCTTCACTGGAGGATGGCCAATGGCATCCGGAAAACCTCTGTTGGCTGGGAAGGCAAGTGGCTGGCGTCTGCTCCAAAGTTCTGGTTTCAAAATGGCTTTCTCCCAGGATGTTCCTCTCTAGCAAGCTTGCTCCTCTTCAACATCACTCACAGCTGCACTGAGTTCCTTCTCTTTGAGTCAGCTCATTTATAAGGCTCCACTGATCAAGGCCCACCCTGAATGGGTGGGGCCATGCCTCCACGGGAATATCTTATCAGTCATCACCCACAGCTGGGTGGGGCACATTCCAAGCACACTAATCAGCACCAAAACGTCTGCCCCACAAAACTACATCAAAGATAATGGCATTTGGGGGACACAATACATTCAAACTGGCACACCCTGACCCAAGCCTTGATCATCAAACAAGGCAAGAAAATAAACATTTATACAGACTCTCACTATGCCTTTTCTGTAGTGCATGCTCAGGTGCAATTTGGAAGGAAAGAGGACTTTTAACTGCAAATAATAAAGAAATTAAGCATCCAGAGACTGTATTAGCTTTATTAGAAACTGTACTGCTACCACCAGAAGTTGCTGTGCAGCACTGTTGGGGGCATCAGAAGTCAAACAGCTGTCTAGCAAAGGAAATCATAAAACAGATTTGGCAGCAATGGCAGCTGATAGCATACTTTTTTGAACCAGAAGCACCAAGGAATTAGCTCTTATCCTGACTGCAGACCTGGCATCATTCACCCTACTTTACAAAACAAAAGACTTAGAGCTAAAGAATGGGGATTTACTATCAAGACAGAAAAGGGATGGTTGCAATCGAAGTTAGGCCAAGTTTTGCTACCAGGAAAAAATAGTAGAACCTGTGCTGTCATATTTGCACCAGGAGACTCACTATGGAAAAGAAACTTTTGCAACCTGGGCCAGAAGGCACATTGCAGGACCAAAAATCCAAGCAACAATCCATAAAGTGATGAGCAAATGTGTCCTGTCATAAAAATAACCCCCAAACTAGCAGACCTCCTTTGACAGTAGGAGTGCAGGCTCATGGGTTCTCACCTAGAGAAGATTGGCAATTCTCACCCAGAGAAGACTGGCAAACAGACTTTAAGGTGATGCTCCAAGCAGCTAGAAATTTCTGCTATCTCCTAGTGCTAGCTGACACATTCTCAGGGTGGGTAGTCTTCCCCACCAACACTGAAAGAGCAACTGAAGTCACAAAAGTATTGTTAAAAGAATACCTAGATTTGGGGTGCCATTCACTCACTGTTCAGTGCCTTTGTTTCAAAAATAACTCAAGAAGTTTCACAAGCACTTGGGATAAAGTGGAAATTACATGTATCCTGGAGACCTCAATCAACTGGAAAAACTGAAAAAATGACTCATACTCTGTAAAAGACTTGCTAAAATACATCATGAAACTAACCTCACCTGGGACAAGGTATTGCCTATTTGCCCTCATCAGAATCCGGGTTGCCCCTAGAAGCAGACTAGATATGAGTCCTTTTGAAATGGTCTATGGGAGGCCCTTCCTCAAAAATGCAGTTGAGAATATGTCTATGCAAACCATGTATGATAAACTGCAAAGGGATACAGTCATATCACTAGGCAGTACTGTAAAGATGATTTGAGTTTGCTGATAATCGACTTTCTTTCCCTACAGATACAGCCTTACAACTTTACAAGTCAGGAGACAGAGAGTTATTGAAAACATGGAATAAACACTCTGATCAACTTACCTTACATTCTGGGAGGGACCTTACATTCTGCTGCTAATCACTCACTCTTCTCTAAAACTTATTAAGCCTTGGATTCACCATTCACGAGTTAAGCCAGCCCCGAAGGAGAAAGAAGCATAAGACACCTCCTACTCATGTACCCCCACTGCTGATTTAAATTTACTCTTCCATAAATTTACTAAAACAGTATAATGATTAGGATTAAGTTGAACACCTTTTGCCTTTTTCTCCTATTCTATTTTGTGCAAGGTAATATCTTCCTAAAATGGACCGCAATAGTAGCAGATACCCACCAGAGGAATGATTGCTAAGTTTGTACTTATTTACCTACTGCTGGAAGCACAAGTTTGCACTGGGCCATCTTACCTTTCTTAACACAAAATTAGATCGGTTAATCCTAATTTATCCTACTCTCCTGCTTTTCCATACATGGGGGGACCTTCCAACACCCAGCCTTGGCCCTAACATAAGCCCCTGGGAAAGTCCTCAGTTTAACTTCACAGCGGCCTAGGAAAAGTACATCCAGTCTAAGTTAGAAGACTATTTCTCATCACCCCTCGTGTACCTTAGCTTGGGATGAGAAAGGGTAGCTAACAGCAGAAAATGGAGTACTACATGGTACCATCCCCCTCTGTGTACAACAACAAAACATCTCTGCCCAACCTAGCTTTGCAGGTGATAAACCCTATTCTAAGTGTGATAAAATCATCTCTCCTCCGAAAGATGAATGGCCAGGCGTGAAACCATTAAAGCCATGGAATCTAATCCCAGAGCTAGCCTCTGTAGGAAAAGAATTACCAGCTAATTGCCCCCAGCTGGAGCCCGGTGGTTCTGTGGCTCTGACTTCTGCCTGTATTTGCCACACAAATGGATAGGGAGATGCACTACCAGATACCCCTTTTTTCCTGGGCAAATACTTCAAAGTCTACCTGAAACACCAAGGAATGTAAAGTCCTTAGAGGCCTGTTTAAGTCTGCATAAGAAAGCCTTATACTCAGGCTGGACCGAGAGAGCCTTAATGTGGTGGGAACCGTCTTTAGCTATCTTCCTCCCTGGAGGGGGTGCATTAGACGCCCTTTAACAAGCTATTGCCCTTGCTAAGGTCACAGCTCAGTTTATGCAAAACACCAAGCAAGGGCTCAAAATCTGTTAAATAAAGAAGTTGCTCAAATGAGAAAAGTTGTTCTTCAAAATAGAATGGCTTTAGAACTGACAGCAGCTCAAGGAGGGACCTGTGCTCTCATTGGCATTAAGTCCTATACCTATATATGAACATGATAATCTCTTCAATATTAAACCATATGCAGGATGATACTGATCATGTTAAAGATTATAGTAGACTGGACTCATTTTCTGAATGATTAATGAACTTACCTATGAAATGGAGAATAGCCCTTATTAGCATGACTTCCTTTCTGCTTGCCATGTTTGTCATGTTATTGCCTGTATTGTATCTGTGGGTTTCTGTACAGAGTATCTTCCAGATTAACACAAGAACCTCTTCACCCTTACTCAGCAGGAAGCAGTTACACAAGGTAGACCTTCATCCACTTTCCCTTTTATAAGAGTTGCTCACAAGATACAGTTTCTTAAGAATAAGAGAAGGTCTCATAAAAAGGGGAGATTTGATGGCTGGATAAATAGAAAATGCTTAATATAATTCTTTAGCTAGAAAATGCTTAGTATAATCTTCAACAGCCAAAACAAAACAAAACAAAAAAAAAAAAAAAACTTGTTTATTACGATCACTTCACTCAAACAGCCTTGAGCTATTCTAAGCATAAAAAGACCTTGTGAAAACTACTAGATGTTGCTCCAATCTCAACAACAACAACAAATTATTCTCTGTTCCAGGAACTTTCCCAGCCTCGCCTGCATATGCTCTGATAATCTAAGCATAAAAAGACCTTGTGAAAATTACTAGTTGTTGCTCTAATCTCAACAACAACAACAAATTATTCTCTGTTCCAGGAACTTTCCCAGCCTCGCCTCCATATGCTCTGCTAATCACCAGCCTAAGACTCGCCACTGAGACACACCTCCAATCCGACTCCACGACCCCGTCCCCACTTCCTGGAAACAAAACCTCAAGAAACACACTGCCAGAGCCGCGCCGCCATCAACACCCACGCCAGCTGCGATCTCTCTGTGTGCCCGCCAACGGCTTTTCCCAACCCTCCTTCCCGCTCGGGGCAGGGCGCACTGGAACGGGGACCATCGGGGGGGGGGTTCACTCACCAGAATTGAGGACGGGCGGCCTCCATGCACCAAACAATGCCCGAGGAGCAGGACTACAGTACCCAGACGCCTCCGCGGGAGTCGTGAGGAGCCGAAAAGGGAAGGGACGGGACTACAGTACCCAGACGGCTCCGCTAGAGACGGGTGGAAATGAGGAACAAACCTGGGGAGGCGAGTTGGCTCTTGCGGCCTGTGACTCCCATTGGCTGCCAGTCGAAGCCACTATGAGCTCTACACTCGTTAGTTAAGTTACATTCTTGTAGACACTGTGATGAATCAAACAAGGAAAACTAAACTAATTATCGGAATATTTATTTTGTCTCTCTCCAGATTACTGAACTTAGTATTTCCAATAAATTTTAGATAATTGTCTTCAATTTTTCAACTGTGATTACTTTATTTGCAAATAATGATGGATTTTCCTCCACTTTAAATATAGTACCTTTTTTTGGTCTATGCTAACACTTTTAAAACAATACTAACGTTACAATACCTGGCAAAATATATTAATACATATACACATACATATATATATACACAATGATCAACATTAAAACAGTAACAATTGCAACCAAATATAACATAAAGTAGTGATATGCCTAGCATATAAAAATTCTTCTAAATAAATGCACTAATCAATCCAATAAGAAAATGGGCAAAGGGACAGGCAATTACTTTTAAAAAGTTCTAGGAAACGTAAGAAGCCATATTTGGTCTCTCCAGGACTCAAAGAGGACCTTATCATAGCATTTTCCCTTACCAAACCAGCATTGATTTTTTAAAATAATAACCAATATTGAGTAAAGTAGTTTTCTTGTTTAAGACTGACACACCTTATGCTGATTGGTTTATTACCATTAACTGCTGGTAGACCATGTTCAGATGTACTCATTGGCCAACTTAATTTTTATGTTAAATTCTGGGAATAAGTATGTCAAATATCTTTCAGAAAGCTTAAAAGTAACTTTCACTTTCACATGAATTTTGTATGCAGAATTATACAGATTTTTATATAATAAAATTTTCAAGAAGCCTAAATTCAAGATCTCCCACAAAATGAGCTATAATTTCAATGCAATACAAGCGGCACCGCAGCGACCCCTCTGGTCCCCGGGTCCCAGCTGGAGCCCGGCCGCGCGCTAGAGCAGCTTCGGGGTCCGGCCGACCCGCGCGGCCACGGTCACGGGGGCCCTCGCCACGTCTCGCACCTGGGCGCGCACCTGGACTCCTCGCCCTTCGTGCGACCCGGTGGCGCCGCTTCCACACGGCCTTCTCCCTGTGCTGCCTGCTCGAGGCACCGTCCATTTGCCCGGGCTTCACCGACGTGGTGCCTGCCAGTGGTCATCTCCACCACAGGCAACTGAAAATTTAAAAAGAAATTTGGTTGGAACCCCCACAGTTCTGTGAAATAAGAGCACTCGAAAACTTCACCTCTCTTTCTGAATCGCACACACTTTGTTTGGACGGTGCAACAGAAGGGAGGGAAAGATAGGAGCCGATCACATTGTCAACTGCTGATGGGCGCTCCAGCTTTTAACAGGCGATGAGCTGCCTGATTTAGATTATTTAGAAAAACAATTATCCACTAAAAAATGGATTGAAGAAATCATGAAAGAAGGCAAGAAATTTCACTGATTAGTGATGCACAATCACCATCTCTATGGTTATTATGTGACTGTTCAGTCAAGTATAAACAAGTTTATCCTAAGCCGTACGTCATAGGTAGCAGCCACTTGTTATTTGTTTATTTGAAGGAGTCCTGATGAATAAGGAGGGTGGACCAGGCTTGTTTGAAATTGAAGGAACTTCATGCCTGTAAAAGTTACAGTACAGCCGTTCTTATTTCAAGTGAATTCTTGAGCTCTCTTGCTTATTTTACTCTTTAAATCTTAACAGTATGCCACCAATATAAGGTATTAATGAGAAAAAAAAAGTGGTTCCCACTTCTATTTTGTTTTATTATCTCAAAAGTTCAAATAAGATGTCCTACTGTCTTTGTTTTTCCAACTATCCAATGTATTAGCACATTCCCTGATGTGCTTAGCAGGTTGACCCATGAATTCTGAAGATTTTCTGCTGGAATTAATTTAATGGTGTCATGATTAGATGGTAAAACAGAGTTGAGACAACCTTCAGGTGATATGGTCATTTTCTTGTTATGTCTTTAGCTCTGATGGTTAAAATACAATTCTGTTTAAAACCAAATGGCATTATCTGTTCCCCAGATTGAAATCTATTTTAGTTACTATTATAAATATGAAGCTACTTATCAATTTAACAAAAACCATAATTATTTTTACTCAGAAGTGCTAATTAATAAATGTAAAGAGTTTAGAGAAATGTGGAGCTAGTTATCATTTAATGGTGTTTAATGATGTTTAGTTTCAGTATGTCTAATATAATGGGTAATTTTTTCACCTCTTTTAAAAAAGAGGAATAATGTTTGTTGATAAAAGGTGGGAAATCATGAGTAAGACACCATCTATTTCAAGATCTTTGACTATATTGTACATTGTACAATGAATTTCATTTTTCTTGAAATGTCTTTGTTTTCTTATATATAAAATAGATTTTTTACAAGTTAATGCAATTCAAATTAAATTAGCATTTGCATATTTTTCAACTCCACAAAATAGTTCATATTTATCTGGATGGCTATACTTTTGACATTTACCAAGAAAAGGTGAAAAATAATAAAGCCAAATTTTCTCTATTATTAACATGTTAATACAAGGCTATAATAATCAGTATGACAATGATGCCAGCCAGCTGAATGGAACAGAAAGAAAAGTTGATAAGATAGCTAGGAAGGGAAAGTAAAAGGGAGGGAGGAAGGCAGACAGGGAAGATGACAGGTGATTTATCTGTTTGGAAAGCTAGCTAAATTAGTTTATTGGTTATTGGGCACAAATAATGTTAACTCACAAGACAACTATGAATAGAGAAATAACAGAATGAAATACAGGTGATTGTGAAAACTATCTTGGGGATGTGAAAAGCCTTTGTATGCATTATAACAAATTAGAGACCATAATGTAAGAGGTAGATTTATTTGCATTGAAAAATGCCTCTTGAATTATAGCCAAGAGAGTACCCCCTTCCTCCCAGGTCCATCCTCCTACAATTGCAGATAACACAGGAAACAGGCAGAGGAAGACTCTGACAGATGGAAAAAAGGAGGACCGCCTATGGAACACAAGAAAGCCTATTCTTCCTAGCCAAAGGTTCAAGAGAAGGATGGCCTAACAACAAAAACATTTTTGGCAATACTTGCCCCATTCCAGCCAAATTTCAACAGAAAATCCACAACCCCCTCTGCAGTTTCATAGGGCCACAGATAGCAGGGAACAATCTTCCACCCTGTCATACCCACCCCACAGAGCAGACAGCTGCTCTCCAACTCCCCTACTAGGTGGTGATGTAGGCTGAGCTGTTCTTCCATCTTTCACTAGATGGCAGCGGGTGGTGCTCAGATTCCCCCACCTAGAGTGGTGTCAGTGGGGTCCTACAGCAAGTTGAAGCTCCATCCCACCTGGCAGTAACAAAATGTAATGAGAAGGTGCACAGTGGGGCTGGTCAGACTACACTTCATTACCACCAACCTCCCCACCCCAACACTCCATTCAGCAAGGCCTAGCACCCACATCTATACCTGGCATCCATAATAAACAAAGCTGTACAGTCTGGGTTTAGTGAGCACTCCACTCTCTCCCAGGCCTCAAGTCATATCCAGCAGCAATGAGACTGAACAGCAGTGCGAAGCAGGGCTGGGGAGCAATCTAGTTCCCCCTTACTGATATCAGCAGGGCCCACTGGGAAGTTGAGCCTCCACACCCTTAGGGATCAATAAGGTAGAACAAGGTGGTTTCAGGTAGGGTAGTCAGTCCTCTCCTTCACTCCTCCCCTGGTGTCAGTGTGGCCCAGTGGGGAGACGAGCTCCACCAGCCTGGGATCAATGAGGCAAAATGAGGTGGTAGAAGGTAGGGCTAACTGGCACTCCACTTGTCCCCTTCACCTCCCTGGTGTTAGCAGGACCTGATGGAAGTTGAGCTTCTGCATCCACCCTGCAACAGCAAAGTCCTGCTCCCTGGTGTAAGCAGCATGCTGCCAAAAACTGAGCTAACACCTGCACTCAGAGGCAACAAATAGGTGACAATCAGTGGCCAGTTTGGCTAGGAAGGTGCCAGAAGGGCAAAGTGGGGAAGCTGAACTTCCACACACACATCTGCAATAAGACTATTAATAAATGCCCCACTTTTGCAAGGGTGGTGTTAACAGGGCCCAGTAGTAAATTGAACATCCGTACCTGGATAGCCCTCATGCTACATTTCAACTCCTTAAAAAAAAAAAAAAAAAAAAAAAAGTTAAATAAGATTCAAGTCTCATAATATAATACTCACATTATCCAGGATACAATAGAAAAATCACTTAAAGCAAGAACCAGTTTTATTAGAAAACACAATCAACAGACAGGAACACAACAATTAATCAGATGATGTAATCATCTGGGCAGTACTTTAAAGCAGCCATTATAAAAATGCTTTAATAACCAATTACAAATTCTTTTGAAACAAGTGAAAAATGATGGAAAACCTAGGCAAATAAACAAAGTTACAAAACAGAACCAAATGAAAGTCATAAAACTGAAAAATACAATAAACAAAATAAAAACTGGGTGCATGGATTCACTGGTAGAGTAGAGATGAAAGAGCACACAGTCAGTGAAATAGAGGACAGATCAATAGAATTTACCCAATGTGAGCAACACAGAGAAAATAGACTAGAAAAAAAAAAAAAAAAGAGCAGTCTCAGGGACCTGTGAGACAACAAAGGAGCCAATATTCATATATTAAAAATCCAAGAGTGAGTTTGACTGAAAAAAGTGTTCAAAGAAATAATGGCTGAAAATTGCACAAATTTGACAAAAGACATAAACCTACAAATTCAATATGCTGAAAGAACTCAAAGAGATTCAGGCCATGATACATCATAATAAAACTTCTGGAAGCAAAAGTCTAAGAAACAATGTTGAAAGCAGACTGAGAGAAACAACACTTTACTTATAGGGGGACACCAAGTCAAATGACAGCAGACTTCTCATCTGAAGCCATGCCAGCCAGAAAGAAGTAACATAACATTTTTCAAGTAACGAAAGAAAAGAACTGTCAACTGCAAATTCTATTATCTGGCAAAACTATCCCTCAGTAATGCAGGGGAAATAAAACATTCTCAGATGATGGAAAACCAAAATAATTTGCTTCTAGCAACTCTAATCTTAAGGTATGATAAAGGAAGTTCTTCAAACAGAAGGAAATGTTAACAGAAGAAGACTTAGAACTTCAGAAAGGAACAAAATAATATCAAAATTGATTTTAAAATGCAGTAAAAATGATAGACTATCCTTCTCATGTGATTAGGTAATTTTGATGGTTGAAGCAAAAATTTAAAACACATCTGATGCAAAGGAAATATTTAAGAAAACTGTATTTTTTTTTAATGGGGAGGACAGAGAGACCTAAATGGAAGTAAGGTTTCTACACTTCACTCTAAGTGATAAAACATCAATACCAGTAGACTGTGATGATACATATGTATATTTTAATACCTAGAGTAACCATAAGAAAACTATACAAACCAATATACTAAAAACATTGTAAATAAAGCAAGATGAAATTAAAAAAAAAAAAGTTCAAGTAACAAACAAGAAATTAAGAACAAAGAAACAAAGGAACAAGAAACAGAAGAAATAAATGGAAAATGAATAATTAAATGGCAAACTTATACCTTAAGATCTCAACAATTACCTTAAATGATACTAAGTAAAAAGCACCGAATGGTGGGGTATATAAAGAATTTGATACAACAATATGCTATATACTAGAAACTCACTTCAAACACAACAACACAAATAGGTTGAAAGTAGCAGGATATAAAAAGATATCATAATATACCAAGCCCTCTTTCTTGGGGCTTGCCCTCAAGGAGCTCATTACTGCAAAGGAGAGACCAAACCTGCTTATAACTGTGCCTAAGAGTCTCCCCCTGAGTACCTCTTTGTTGCTCAGATGTGGCCCTCTCTCTCTAGCTAAGCCAACTCAGCAGATGAACTCACTGCCCTACCCACTACATGGGATCTTACTCCTAGGGATGTTAAGCTCCCTGGCAATGCAGAATATGACTCCCAAGGATGAATCTGGACCTGACATTGTGGGATTGAGAACATCTTCTTGACCAAAAGGGGGATGCAAAATGAAACAAAATAAAGTTTCAATGGCTGAGAGATTCCAAATGGAGTCAAGAAGTCACTTGGGTGGACACTCTTATACACTATATAGATAAACCTTTTTAGGTTTTAATGTACCGGAATAGCTAGAAGTAAATAACTGAAACTATCAAACTGCAACCCAGTTGCCTTGACTCTTGAAGATGACTGTATAACAATGTAGCTTACAAGCAGTGCAAGTCTGATTGTGAAAGCCTTGTGAATCACAATCCCTTTATCCATATGAATGAGTAGAAAAATGGGGACAAAAACTAAATGCAAAATAAGGTGTGGGGGGATGATTTGGGTGTTCTTTTTTATTTTTATTTTTTATTCTTATTTTTACTTTTCCTGGTATAAAGAAAATGTTCAAAAAATATACTGGGGTGATGAATGCACCACTATATGATGATACTATGAACAGTTGATTGTATACCATGGATGATTGTATGATATGTGAATATATCTCAATAAAACTGAATTTTTAAAAAAGAGCAAAAAAAAGATATAACATGAAAACATTAATCAAAAAAGCAGAAGTAGCTATATTGATATCAGATAAAGTAAACTTCAGAGAAATAAGAATTACAGAGATAGATAAACATTACATAACGATTAAAAGATCAACCACAGAAAGACATAAAATCCTAAACGTGTATGCATCAAACAACAGAACCTCAGCATACATGAAACAAAATCCAATAAAGCTGAAAGGAAAAATAGACAAGCCCACTGTTATAGTTGGGGACTGCAACACCAAACTCTCAGCATATGACAGAACTACTACACAGAAAATCAGAATCAGAACCTAACTGACATGTAGAAAACACACATCCACCAACAGCTAAATATATATTCTATTCAAGGACCCATGGAATATTCACCATATACACTCTATACTGGGTGTTCCAGTTTGCTAAAGCTGCTGGAATGCAATATACCAGAAATGGGTTTGCTTTTACAATGGGGATTTATTAACTTAAAATTTACAGTTCTTAGGCCATGAAAATGTACAATTCAAGGCATCAACAGGATTCTGAGGACAGGCTGCTGGCATCCAGGACATCACTGTCACATGGGAAAGCATATGGCCAGTGTCTGCTGGTCCTTCTCTCCCGGGTTTTGTTGCTTTCAGCTTCTGACTTCAGTGGCTTCCTCTGTTTTTTGTGGGTCCTCTCTTATCTTATCCTGTGCTTTGCTTTAAACTTCTCTCAGCTTTTTCCATTTTTATCCTCTTAAAAAAGAACTCCAGTAAGAGGTTTAAGACCCACCCTGAACAGGCCTCAACCAAAATAACTTAATCATAAAGTCCCATCTATAATAAGTCCACACCCACAGTAATGGATTAAAAGAACATGATCCTTTCTGGGGTACATAAAGCCTCCAAACTACCATGCAAACCTCAATCAGTTTTTCAAAATTGAAATCATGAAGAATATGTTCTCTGACCATAATGGAATGAAACTACAAATCAATAACAGCAAGATAAAAGGAAATCTTCAAAGACTTGAAAATGAAACAGCACACATTTAAATAGTCCATGAGCTAAAGAATAAGTCTCAAAGTATATATTAAAAAAAGACACAGAACTTTATTAAAGTAGAAATAAAGCATAACAAAATATGTGGGGTGCAGCTAGAGCAATACTGACAGGGAAATTTATAACCCTGAATGCTTACATTAGAAAAATGAAAGATCTCAGAGCAAAAATCTAAGTTTCCATCTCAACTAGAAAAAGAGGAGCAAATTTGTGGTGGTTTGAAACTGTATATACCCCAGAAAAACATGTTCTAAAATCTAATCAATTCCTGTGGGTGTTGAACAGGCAGGAACTATCTGAATCAACAACTTTGAAACTCTGGAGTATAGTGGAACACTGTACAGCTTCCAGGAAGGAGCAAGAGAAAGAAGATCATCAATTGCAATAAATCCCGGTGAGTTTCACCTTCCTGTAGCAACTACCATCACCTTTCACTAGCCAACAAGGCATCATGGGTATATTGGGTTGATGGATAATATTAGGCCATGCACATAAGAAACTTCACAGGTTGGCTTTCCACATGGTAGGTAGCAATCTTAAAGTTGAGGGGCCTCCTGGACAGGAGGTCTGATGGGTAAAGTGCTTTTCCAGGTAATATCTTCTGAGAGTCATCTGGGAAGCTATTGGCTCTATGGGGGAATGACTGGTGGGAAAGGATATCATTCGCCAATGGTCCTGATTTGCAAAGCTGCAGAGCCAACCAATTGCTCCTGCAGGTGGATAATATAAGGAATGAAATAGTTCAATAGTGTCACTGGTTCTCCAGTAACATATCTCCATGGAAACCTGAGGTTCAGGAGCAGATGACTGCTAGAGGAACTTCTACCCCCCTAGTACAGACAACCAGGAACTCATCTGCATGAAGAGCAGCAAAAATTCACCAATATTTAATGGTACTTATTGGCCAAAAAGAATGGAACAATTAGACTAAGTGAAAACAATAATTCAAAATAACCCAGGATTAAGGAACACACACAGGTCCACAATTCCCAATGCCCACACAAAATCCAGTCTTCAGTACACCTAGTTCAGTGATACCTGAATATATGTGATTCACGTATATGTACACCTAGAACACACACACACACACACGTTTTGCTGCTAAATGAATAATAACCCACTCTCCAGGCAGAGGAGGACAACCCTTGGTTTGTGGCATTTCACAATATATGTGGTATATATAATCCCACCAGAGCCAATTTCAAGCTAGCAACCTGACATGGCTAAATGCAGAGCTGGGAAGAGATATGCACCACTCACTATCCCAAGTTAGAAAAATTAAGTTACAGTGAACCTGATCCCCTTTTACATGAACATATGCAAGTAATCCACTTGCAGTCTGAGTATGAACTTTTACTTTTGCCCAAAATACATTAGCAAAACCATACTACAAATCATAAGAACATACACCCGTTATACATCTGGAACACAGACACATACAACTTACACATACACAAACCACTTCTTACTAACTAAATTTTATAGGGAAAACTCTACACACACTAAATATTTACTGGCACACCTATAACCATACACAACACACACACATTATGCCCATTTACAAGCATGTACAGCCAACACATTACTGTTACATACACACAAAGAACCCCTACACAAACACAGTCTCTCTAACACTTTCAAGTAAAGAGTTATCTCATGCACCACACCATGGTGAACCTGCACACAATCGCCCAACTACAGAGTACTCACACAAACTACTATACACTACACAGACACAAAGAAACATCTCCAGTCTACTATAGATGAGTACACAGGAAATCTCTTCCAAGTCCCAAATCATTCACTGACAAACATCCACAACTCAAAAGACTACATAATCATATCAAATACTTCCATTAATATAAACACAATTATCCCACATCCCTGTATAAACACACAACCCAAACTTTCATCAGATACACAAATACTCATATCCCAGAATGCATACTAATGACTTCCTACTACAAAATCCAAATACACAGTCCAAGAAAATATACATACAAACTCCCATGCACCCTGAATACACACATAACTTCAATTTCAACACAACTTCCACGGGTCTCAAACATACTCAATTACACATGACACTAAAAATATGCAAATATATCCACCAATACATATCCAGCCCCACATTATCTAAGTAAAACTATATAGAATCATAAAACCCCATGCCACAGAATCCTTAAATCTGAACATATACAACACCCCACCAACTCAATAAAAGTAATGCAGCTGCACTTAAATACCAAAATATGTACACACTCCTGAAAATCACTAAAAGAAACATACATTGCCATTCAATGTGCTCTGAAAGCACGCGAATGGGCCCCCACCCATACATTTCCCAAATACTCACAACACAGGAATTCTATACCCAAACGAATACATACAGGCACATTCCCTAACATGACCTGGATCCACACCCAGTTATCGCACAGACAAGTCCCCAGCATTCAGGGGGACAAAAAACCACATGTATGTGAAACGACCAGGTCGTCCCCCCCACCCCCACCCTGAACCCAGGCTCTGGGATCCACTCCGGAAGCCTCCACCTCCGGGGTCGGCGGCACCCCACCCGCCCGCCCTTTACCCCCTCACCTGGAGCCCGGCCGTGGCAGGAGGAAGGGACTCCTGGACACGAGGGTCTGGTCCGCAGACCCGCCGCCCCTCCCGGAGCAGCGGTAGCGGCCTCTCCCTGCTGCGATCTGCGCCGGCGCCCAAGGCAGGACCCGCCTCGGGCGACCGGGGACACCCAGCGAGGGGAGCGTCTGGCTGGGCCCTGGCCCCGCCCCCTCCTCCCCTCTCCTCCCTCCCTCCCCCCTCCCCCGTTAACAGCGCCCGAGCTCACCCTCTAGCCCTGCCCTTGACCCCGCGCCAGCTCTGCCTCTGACCGGGTCCCTAACCGAGCTAGAGTTCAGCCTCTGGCCCCGCCCCTGACTCCGCCCAAACGCGAACCCTGACCCCGCCCCTGACCCCCACCATGACGGCGTCTGATCTCTGCATCTGGTCAAGCCGCTGACCACGCCCCCTGACCTTTCCTGATCCCGCCCCCTGACCCCCCGCCCCGTTAGCTTGGCTTCTGATCTCACCGCGGCCAGACCCCTGACCCCTTAGGTCACCGTTCCTGAATCCACCCCCAGCCTGGCCCCGCCTGGGGTCTGGGGTAGGATCCCGCACCCAAACAATCAAATGCTTCTGAGAATTAATGAGAAAAATGTAAACCCCATGGAGAAAAATGCTTTATGTCTCTCTAAATACGCAGTTTTTGGACATTGCATGTAAATGTAATCACACAATTTGTACTCTTTTATATCAGGACTCTTTCATTTAGGGTAATATTTTTGAAGTTCATCCATGTTGTAGCATCTATCAGTATTGGGGTTTTTTTTATTCCATTGTATAGTTGTACCACATTTTAATTATTTATCAGTTCACGGACATGTAAATTATTTGCAGTTTTTGGCTATTATGAACAGTGCTGCAATGCAAGTCTTCATGCAGGCATATATTTTCATTTCTCTTGGGTGAATTGTTATAGTGAAACTACGGTATCATATGGTAAGCTTTAAGAAAATGCCAAACTATTTCCAAAGAGACAGCATCCTTTTACATACCCACTAGTGATGTATGAAGTTTCAACATTTTGCACATTCTTGCCAACATTTAGTGTTGACTGTCTTTTTTATTACAACCATTCCTTTGGGTGCAAGGTATCTTTTAGGATTACTTTGCATTTTCCAAATGGCTATTGATGTTGAATATGTTTTCATATGCTTAATTGCCATTCCTATATCTTAGTTAGTGAAGTGTCTACTCAAATCTTTTGCCTGTTTCAAAAATCAATTTTTTATTTTTATTGAGTTGAAAAACTTGGTTATGTATGCTGGATACAAATTTTTACCAGATACATGATTTTCAAATATGTCCTCCAAGTCTGTGGCTTATCTTTTTGTTCATCTCACAATGGCTTTCAAAAAGCAAAAGTTTTTAATATTTCTCAGCAATTATTTCTTATATGGGTCATGCTTTTGATGTCATATTTAAGAGACCATGAAAATTTCCTCCTATGTTTTCTTTAATGTTTGACACATACATTTAGGTCTATCATCAATCCTTATCTAATTTCTGTTTTGTTTTTTTTTTTTCCATTTTGTTTTATTACGTTTTTTGCTTGTGGCTATCCATTTGCCCCAGCACCATTTTTTGTAGAACAAACAGACAAGCACACACACACACACAATAGATTTTCCCCCACTGAATTATATGGGGACCTTTGTTGAAAATCAATTGGCAATAAAATGTAAGGATACTTCTGGATTCTCCATTCTGTTCTGTTAACATCTGCCAAGCATGTGCCGGTATTCCAATTATCATGGAATATAATAAATTTTGAAATCAGGTGGCGTATGTCCTCCAACCTTATTTTTCAAAACTGTATAGGCTATTCTTTACATTTCCATATAAATTTTAGAACTATCTTAACAGTTTCTATCAAAAGAAAAAGTCTTCTGGGATTTTGAAAGGGACTGCACTGAAATTATAGACCAATTTGAGGAGAATTGCCATCTCGATAATATCAAATTTTTCAATCCATAAAAATCCAAATGGATATCTAAAAGCAAAAGGCATAACATGAACATGGAATGTTTCTCCATTTATTTACATCTCCTTTAATTTCCTTCAGCAATGCTTAGTGGTTTCAGCATACAGTTCTGGCACTTCTTTTATTAAATTTATTTCCAAAAATTTTATTCTTTTTCATGCTATTGTGAATGAAATTGTATTGTGACTTTCCTTTTCATAGTGTTGCTAGTATATACAAATTGAAATGTCATTGATTTTTCATACAAATATGGTTTCCCATGACCTTGTTCAACTTGCTTTCAGTCCCAGTCTTTTTGTTTGTTTAGGTGGGTTCTTTGGGATTTCCTATATATAGGATCATGTCCTCTGCTAATAAAGCAGTTTCACTTCTTCCATTCCAGGCTGGATGACTTGGATTTCTCCTTTCCTTCCTCCATTGCTCCCTTCTTCCTTCCTCTCTTTCTTTTTCCTTTCTTTTCTTCTCTGTCCCCCCATCCACATCCTCTCCCCCTCGCTCAGTCCTCTATTGTTTCTTTCTTCTTTTCCCTTCCTCTTTCCCTCCTTCTCCTCCTTTTGTTCTTTCTTTCTCACATCCTCCCTCCCTTCCCTCCTCCTTGCTTCTTTCCTTCCTTCTTGCTCCTTCCTCCCTCCCTCCCTCCTTTCTTTTAGTTTCACTCCCTTTCTTCACTTTATTCTTTCTTTCCCTTTTGTATTTCTTGGCCTTACAACACTGCCTATAACCTATAAAACAATATCAAAGAAAAGTGCTAAAAGCAGAAATCTTTGACTTACTAGATCTGAGTTTTCAGAGATGTTCTTTATCAGTTTGCGGAAGTTCCATTATACTCCTCATTACTTGAGAGATTTTTTTTCTTTAATTGTGAATGGGTGTTGGATTTTGTCAAATGTTTTTTTTTAATTTCATAATTTTTTACTGATGGCATTTATCCCATGGTTTAACATGTTAATTATGCTATAATAAACATGGCTTTAATATTAAACTTTTCCTTATTTTCCAAAGTAACCACAGTCCATTTCAGTAAATATAAAAATATATGCTTAATACATTGTACAATACTAATTTTTGGTCCAAACAAAACTGGATCAGAAAAGCCAATAAGTTCATTTTAAGAATCTCCAATTTTTTAAAAGATTTCCAAATGGATTTAGGCAACTTTGAATAATGGGATTTACATAATAAAATCTGAGACAGACTAAAAAACAACAAAAAAATTTCTAACACAAAATTAAAATTTCAAGTTCATTGTTTTATGTTATGCTGAAAAAGTACAGAAACAAAATTGTATTTACACAAGTTTCATAATAAAATAATGAAAAAGGGAAGGCAGGTGATAGTCATAAGAATGAAAATATAGAACTAGCATGCAATTAGTAAATGGAGAACTAGATACATCTAACAAGTCCTTAGCATGGACCAGTCTTTAATAGGGATTCCTCTAGCAGAAAATTTTAGTGCCACAGTATACCAACTCACTCACTTCATGCAAACACCAGTCGAAACTCAGCAGAGAAATCGTTCATTTCAACATCCTGTAATCTATACAGAATTCTTCAGATATAATTACAATTTCAAAGCATTCCATAAATGCATATTAATGCACATTAATGGTACAGATGAAGAGGTTCTCTACACAGCCATTTGGGAGTGGGCTGTCTTCTGGGGACAGCCAAACCAGATCAAATCAGTGAAAGATTTGCTGGATCATAAAATATTTTTGCTGAAGAATCAGTCATCCATCTAACAATATTTTTTAAGGGGTTGGGGTGAGGCTAGGGGTTTTCTATAAAGAAAGAGCAAGGAGGAAAATCTGAAAATTAAACATGTCCTTAGGCAGATCTCACTTCAGATAACCCAGCACACAGTACAATCCAAAATCTGAAAGCAGGGCACCAGCTGTTGTTAATAAAACTATAGTGTATAACACCATTGTGACCTTCATTTCCTGCATATAACAGCAGTGTTAATCTTAGCCACCAAAAACTGAAGTTCCTGAGGAAGAAAACACATTCTTCCCAATTCACTGGAATTCAAAGTTGTTACAGAGTCAAATGCAGACTGACCTGGCTGCCATCCAAACACAAGAGGCTGGTGCCCAAAGTAGGTGCTGGTGAAGGCTGAAAACCAGTTGAGAATAATGCTGTTGAAGATGACACAGACCCAAAGCCTGGGGGATTAGGCTGCCTGGCACCATGACTTTGTCCAAATGTTGGGGTCTGGTTAGCACCAAATGCTGGGCTGTCAGATGATGTTGAAGGTCCAGTGCCAAATAGAAAGGAGGATCCTGCAGAGCTAGATATGATTGTAGCTCCAAAGTTGAAACCAGAGGTTGAAGTATTATTACTCCTGGCTCTTGGACCTAAGACAAATGGGTGACAGATGTACCAGTGCTAGAGGTGGTTGCTGGTTTGCTGTCTTGAGAAAATAGCAAAGACTGAGATGTGCTGGATTCAGCAAAGTTACCAGAGGCAGAGCTGCTGATGGGATTGCTGTTCTGTCCAAACACACAAGTGGCCACAGGTGGATTGGAGGAAGGGGTGGAATTACCAAATAAGCCACTACCTGCTGAAGGGGCTGGTGTACTTGGACCAGAGGAACTGGTGTTCAAGAAATTGAAAATTGGCTTTGCTGTTCCTTGATCAGCAGAACTGACCTTTGTTGACTGTTCAGATTCCTTCTCAGATAGTTTTACCATATTGAAGAACTCTCATCTTTGCTTTGCTTTGAATTCCCAAGGGAAAATGCTGGCTGACACTGTCTCTTTATTATCAATTGTCTTCCCAAAAACTAGAGAAGTAGAAGTGACAGGCTCTTGCGGTTACCCTCTGTCCTTCCCAAAGCAAACACTGAGACAGATGACAGAGAGGCAGATCCCATATTGTCATAAGCGAAACCTCCTTTGGCTGTAGGCATTTCCTCTGTTCTTGTTTCTGATGTCTTACATGTGAAAGGAAACAATGAAACACTTTTGGTTTCTATGGTTCCAAAGCTGAAGCTGCTCTTGTTCTCAGAGGTCACTACAGAATAATAATACTAATAAGCAGCAGCTGGATCGTGGTGAGTAACACCTGTGTCAAAGCAAACACCTTCAGACAAAGATTTAGGAAGATTCTCTTTCTTTTCCTGCTGCTCAAGATTAGACACCCCAAATTGAAATGGAGCTAAAGGAGTTGGATTGCTTAAGCTAGAAGAAAGTTCAAACTTAAAGTTATTATCATTCTTACTATCTTTTTTCATTTCTTCAGGTTTAGAATCAGATGAAATTCCAAACTTAAAATCTCGTCCAGGTTTAGAAAATTTAAAGCCTCCATTCATGGCATTTATGGACCAAGAATCTGATGACACACCAATTATCAAGCCTCCATGATCTCCAAATTTAAAGTTTCCAGTATCTGTTAAAGCCTGAGAAGGCCCAGAAAAGGATAATGGGATTCTAAATTTCAAAGATGAGGCTGCTCCGGGAGTTGCTGAGGCCCAACTTGAACCCCAGCGGTGGGAATTCTTCTTCCGTCACCTCAGCTGTCGCCGCCGAAGCTGAGACCCCAGCGCTGCGCGGCCACCCCTCCCCTCTGCACACAGCGCCTGCCCCGCGGCCGCCTTTGTCCTTGCAGTCGCTGACGCTGCTAAGGCCGCCACCGCGGTGGCCAGCCAGAACACCGTTACTCCTCAGGCCCAAGGGCTGTCCATCATCAGCTGCGACTGGGTAGTCAAATGTGTTTTTTGTTTGTGTTTTTTAATGCAATTTTATTGAAATATATTCACATAGCATGCAATCATCCAAAGTGTACACTCAATTGTTCACAGTATCATCATAGTGTTGTGCATTCATCACCACAATCAATTTTTGAACGTTTTCAATACTCCAAAAAAAAGAAGAAAAATAAAAGTTAAAAAGAACGCCCAAAACTTCCCATATCCCCTGTACTCATGTATTATTCATTTATTTTTAGTCCCCATTTTTCTACTCATCTCTCCATAGACTGGATAAAGGGAGTAGGAGTCACAAGGTCTTCACATTCACATGGTCACACTGCTTGAGCTATATAGTTATACAGTCAGTCATCTTCAAGAATTAAGGCTACTGGATTGCATTTCAACAGTGTCAAGTACTTCCTCCAGCTATTCCAGTACACCAAAAACCAGAAAGGGATATCTCTATAATGCATAGGAAAACCTCTACAATAACTTCCCAACTCCACCTGAAATCTCTCAGACACCAAAACCTTGCCTTGCCCCACTTCTCTTTCCCACCCTGGTCAAAAAGACCCCCTCAATCTGACAATGCCAGGTCCAGGCTCATCCTTGGGAGCCATGTACCATGAAGCCAGGGAGACCCAAAACCCCAGGAGCATGCCCCATGCATGTTTGGGGACCCACTGTACCAAACTCCATTAATTCCTTGACCTCCATAAGCCCCTACCTTGGCAAGTGGACCACAGTGATGATTTAGGTCTCCTGGAATTAGTGTCATTTCAAAGTCAGTTTCCTATAATCCCCCCCCCCCCCCGAATCTGGTTATTTCCTTTAACACACTGCACATTCACCATGGTAAAGGCCATAGGTCCCTTTGGGAAAAAGACCACCAGTATAAATTTTGACAGTATATTGGGGTACTTCCTCAAGGAGTACATCCTCCACTTCATTTAAAGGGTTCTGCCTCTGTAAATGAGCTCAGATCTGGGAATCTATTAAGGGATCTTGAATCTCTGTTTTGGTGATCCAAGCTAGACTTCCATTCTCTTGACCCTTCCTCTTAAACAGATCAAGTAAGAATTTAATAGATGCCTATCCATCTTCTAGGGACATCATGAAAATCTAGCCAACGTCATAGTTCTCTGCATGTCAGACTGTTCTGATGACTGCTTTGAACTCGGTTGCCTATTACGGTAACCACACCCAGTTTGTCCTTGGTGATTAAGTACTTCCATGTGACACCTGTCTTCCCAGGTGTGCTGGTTTGAATCTGTTTTGTACTCCAGAAGAGACCATGTTCTTCTAATCCATTCTTGGGGCAGACCTATTGTGCATGGGACCTACTGGTTAGGCTATTTCAATTTTCAAGGTGAGTCTTAATCCTTTACTGGAGTCCTTTGTGAAGAGCATAAAAGACAGAAAAAGCCCAGAAATCTTACAGAGAAATGCCTCAGGAGAAATAAGCAAGAATCCACAGGAGCTGAGAGAGAGAACCATTGATAGCAGAACCCAGGAGAGAAGGACCAGCAGACATCACCATGTGCCTTCCCATGTGACAGAGAAACCCCAGATGCCACCAACCTTTCTTCAGAGAAGTTATCCTCTTGATGATGGCTTAATTGAGACATTTTTCATAGCCTTGGAATTGTAACTTGTAACCTAATAAATCCCCAATGTTAAAAGCCAGCCCATTTCTGATGTACTGCATTTTGGCAGCTTTGACAAACCAAACAGATTTTGGTGCTGCTGAAGTTTGCATATACCATAAATGCTGGAATGGCTTTATAAATTGATAAGGGGAAGATTCTGGAAGAATTGTGAGATGCTTGATAGAAAAGGTCTAGATTACTTGGAAGAGACTGTTGGTAGATATATGGACACTAAACGTACTTTCAATGAGGCTTAGATTTCATTGCAAACTGGAAGAAAGGTGATCCTTGTTTTAAAGTGGCAGAAAATTTGGCAAAATTGAGTACTGGTGTTGGATTGAAAGCAGGATATGAAAGCAATGAGCTCATATCTAGCTGAGGAAATTTCCAAATTAAATGTGGAAGACATAGACTGGCTTTTCCTTGCAGCTTATATAAAAAGGATATGCTGAGAACTGAACTCTTGGGTAGAAAGAAACCAGAAACTAATAGTTTGGAATACTGAGTTTCCAGAAAGTGTGTCCCCAGAGAATAAGCCCCATGTGAGGATTTAATCAGTCAGCCTACTCAGTGTGAATCAAGATTGGAAATCAGTTTATCCAGAAGGGATTTGTGGAAAGGCTTATTGTCTGACAGTTGGAAACCCTGTGAGCTGCATGCCAAAACAACAAGTTTTTTTTTGTGAGATCTTATGAATGGAACCACTGCCAGCCTAGACTAAAGAGACAGAAAAATAATGCTTTAAGGAAAAATGACTTCAAAACAGAACCAGGGACGCTAAGGTCTGGAGTCGGAGAGCAGATGCACCCATGCACATGGAGAGGGTGAATTTGCCCTGGAGTTCGGGGAGGGCAGGCAATCCTCCCTATTGTTCAGGAAGAGTGTTACCACTGCAGGGCTCTCAGGTGCCTGGGGAACTGTGGGGAGCTCAGCTACCCTGTTGTTCAGGAAGAATGCTGACACCCCAGGCCACAGAGAAGGTGGAGCACATTCCCAGGGGATTGGGGAGAGCCTGGCCACTACCCCACTATTCTAAGTAGGTGAATTGTGTGCCCCAGAGATGGCAGAGAGCACAGGTGCCACTCCAATAGGGTGAGAACATAGTGGTCTCCCCAGAGTTTCAAGGTGTTGGAACCCCCACTCCAGGGCTTGGAGAGAGCAGGGCTGTTGTGTAAGCCTTGGCGAGTGTGGTTCTGCCATGCTCTCAAGCCGTGAGGATAAAATGTCTTCCTGTAGATGACTCTCAGGCTTTGAAACATATTGGTGTTTGCCCTGCAGATTTTCAGAAATGTTTGGGTCTGGTGACCCCTGTTTTCCTTCCAATTTCTCCTCATGTCAATGGGAACATTTATCCCATGAGTGTCCCTCCTTTGTATATTGAGAGTTCTAAGTTTCACAAGTCTACAGCCAGAGGGGAATTTTGCCTTAGGACAAACCACACCTGTAACTGATTTTGATGAAACTTCATACTTAATAATGTTACTGAAATGATTTATGGCTTTTGTGATATTGTGTCCTCTGTACTCTCCTTGTGTTGGTGAGCAGGTCTTACATTATAAATCCAGTAGAACATTCCAGTCCCAAAGCCTTTGGATACCTTTTATCTACAGTATAACAAGGCAGTTCTGGAATTTCAACTTAATTAAATGTAAGCCACACTTTTCTTCATCCAACTACACAACAATCATTTCTAACACTTTGAACTCATCCAACTACACAACGAGCATTTCTAACACTTTGAACTAAAACTCGAACCCAGAATCTCTGTCTAGTGGGTTCATATCAGTAAATTCAGCCTAATCAATCTTTATCTTCCTTCCACCATTATCCCACATTCTTAATATCTATTTCCAAACATATTGCCCAGATTGCTGTCTGAAAAGTTTGAAATATTATGCAATTCTTTGGCAGGATAGTGTACCTGCTCATGGCTCACAGTTTTCTACCTCACATTTCAGGGCTTACTTGGACTTGAATCTATCTATAGTTCTGAAAGCAAAAAGGGGCTGCAGGGGAGGATCTTCATGAGACTCAGCAGTTTCTTGTAAGACAAATACCTGAGCAGAAGCCATCACAGTTCCATCATTCAAAACTGAATTAATTTCCTCAGTCAAGCATGGAAGGGCTGCTTCTACTGGCAAAGAAGACACAACAGAATTTAGGGATTTAATGCCCTCACCTTCACCAGGATTTGCTCATTGGTATCCAATCTACCTTAAAGATTCCCAATCCTTCCCAATCTAAGCCCCCACTTTAACAGAAAACAGTCAGTAAGATTGGGAATTCTATCTGTGTTGTAATTAAGCAACTTGCAGGATGAAACTCTGGGTTTTGTTTTCATAAACTGCAATGTGGTGGCTAGAGGAGAAAATGGTTTCTTTCAAGGAACACATACTAATTTTCACGTCATTTATGGAATGCTTGCAGGGGGAACTTGATGCCTTGAGCTCATCCTTTTCTTACACCACTTTCTCAAGCACAGGTGAGAGCAAACAGCCAATCAATCTCATTAGGCTCGATTTGACAAAACTGTTCCAATGTATCAAATACATGATCACCAAGAAACTTGCCTCTTATAACTATTTGATTAAGAATATCCAAAGGTAATATTTTGGATGTGTACTCTCTTTATCCACTGGAAATAGTGGTTCCTTTAAATGTATCAGATTAGAGAACTTGTTCCAGAAACTCCAGAACTAATGGAGAAAAGCCATTCTTAACATTCTTTTCCACTAGAATCATTCTCAGCATCAAATCTTTATCAGTCACTGTTCACCAGAGAAACAATAGAAAATGTATATGTGCATATTTATATATACATATTTGTTTATTTAATTTAAGAGAATTGGCTCACTTGATTGTGGGGACGGGCAAGTCTGAAAACTGTACAGGAGGCGCAGAGACTAGAAACTCAAACAAGAGTTGATGTAGAATTGAAGCAGAACTTCTTGTCTGGAAGACCTCAGGTTTTTGTTCTTAAGGCCTTTAAATAATTAGATGAGGCCCACCCACACTATTAAACTTAATCTACTTTAAAAATATGAATAGATTGTAGATGTTAACCATTTTGCATGGGCTCCCACAGCAGAGATGGGGAAACTGAATCCCAGACAGGGGAAGAGCTTGCCTGCAGCCATGTGGGCAGAGGAGGAAGAGTTGATTCAACCCAGACTGTCAGGTTCTAGAGTCCCTGTGCCCCTCCCCTATACAACCCATTGAGTCCTTGGGTTTCCACATACAGTGGTTGTGTGGGACAGGGAACAAGCAAATCCCTAAGCCCTTTACTTCTCTTCACTCTCCTGACCTCTGTTTACAGCAGGAGAATCCTCCTTTCTCACTCTCCAGCAGATGTGGGGAGCTGGGGATTTATGGACAGAAGGGGCCATGACACCTTGCCATTCCCCCTAGAAAAGACCACATATCACATGACTTTATTCATATGAAATGTCCAGAATAGGCAAAGTGATAAAACAGAAAGGAGATTAATGGATGCCAAAGGCTGCGGTGGGGTTTGGGCAGTGGTGTTTGTGAGATTGCGATGAAACGAGGTGTGACTGATAATGGGTAAGGGGTTTCATCTTGAGGTGATGAAAATGTTGTATAAATGGTAGTGCTAATAGTTGCACAGCTCTGTGAATACTTTAAAAACATCAAAATGCACACTTTAAATTGGTACATAGTGTAATGTGTGAACATATTAATAAATAAAATTGCCATTTTTAAAATGAACTGAAGGCAATATGACAAAATATATTACCCTTATTAACATGGTTAGTATATTGTATTCTATTCTATTTTTTATTTACTAATATTTCATGAGTATTTAAAGTATTCCATAAAAAAATTAAATATCTATTCTACAGACAAAAATAAACCATTGGGTTTCATGTCAAAATGTCTTGTGATCTCCAGACAACCTGATATCGCCTCAATTCAGAAGCCCCATGTGTGGATTTTGGAAGAAAGAGCATTATGATAGGGTATGTTCGGGCTCACCTCCATTGGTCCTGATGATACTAGTATGGTCCCAATGTCATAACTTGGTTTGTGGAATCAGTCCTTCAGAGGATTGGGTTGAGACAGGAAAATAAGAGCTCTCATAGCTCAGTTTAAATCAATACAGTTTAATAAAATGGTCTCTATGGGATTTCAGGCCTTAGAATTCAGAAAGTGTCTTATCAAGATTCTCCAGATGATCCACAGGGATGGGTTAGGGTGATGGTGACTCTTGACAACCTACCTGGAGTGAGGATTCTCTCAGGGCATTGGGAGCCCCAAAGTGAGGATTTTCCAAGTTCCCTTCTTCTCAATGCAGATCTCCAGCAATGCACTTTATGAGGCTGCAGGAATGACATTTCAATGCCCCATTTTCTAGGTCTGACATACGAACTCCTGATACCAAGTCTTCCTCCAGGATGAACCTTCTTAAGACTTAAGCTCAGTGATCAGTCAACAGTCTACTGATAACCAGGCCTTGGACATGAGGAGCCATTTCTCAGTTGCTTGGCAACAATTCAGGGGAGGCAGCCTGGCCTAACCACCACCACCACTAACACACATGTGCACACACACACACACATACACACACACACACGGTCAACTCTCAGCACTATTCCACACTGCCTGGTAGCCTACAATGAATCAGGTAATTCTGAAGAATTACACATGCACACGCAAAGAGGCAGACTAATGGAGGGATTCTATGCTGGTCACTGGCAACATAATGTGTTTTCATTAATGGTGCCAGGTCTTGCTCATATTGTCAGTTGGGGTTTCTGTAGATTGCTGCCATTTCCTTGATAGGTTGTATATGGAGTGCTTAAGGATGTGGGCTCCAGAACTAACAACATTTTGGGCCAATCCTGGCTGGACTGATTCTTATTTTATAACCTCAAGACAGTCACTTGACATCCCTATGTCCCAGTTTCCTAATATTGAAGAACTAGGGAGTATATAGCATGTATTAAGCATATGGTATGTATAAGCATCCTTCTCTTAATTTAAAGAATTGGAAGATATGATATATTAACACTCTCAATGTTCATAGAGTCTTTTTCACTGTCCATTAGCAATTTGAGACACATACCTTATACTGTGTCATAGAAAGTTTTATAAATGATTAAATTTTCAGAGATTGAAGTGTGTTGGTACAAGGGAAATATTAAACCACCTCTTCATTTTCACTTCCTATTTTACTTCTTCCTATTGGACCATTTTTGCCATGACTGACACCCAAACATTTATAGGTAGAATTACAGCTTAGTAAGTTGGGTTCTCCCAAAATTTAGAGCTTTGCCATTCTGCTCAATGGGATGTCACAGGAGAAGCCATTGAAAGGAAAAATGGGAAAAAATATTTTCTAGAGTAAACAATTGCTGACTGAACACTAAGTCAAGCATTGCTTATATTGAAATATAAACCCTGGGAAGACAGTATTTACTATACAGTGAGGTGTGTTTAGTATGGCAATGGAGATACGGAGTGGGAGGATGTGTGGGTGGGTTGTATGTGAGTTTGTAAATCTCAAGCAGAAATCAGGACAGCAAATTGGATTTCTCCTGCAATAGCTGCCTTAGTTGCTGCCCATGTTATGAGACTATTCCATTCCTCCAATCACAATTCCTGATGTTTTATGTGTTTCCAGAGTGAAAAAATGGAAAATCTGAACAAGGAGACATAACTCTTTGTTAAGTGAGTGCTTGTTATATGACTGGGAAGCTCGGGCAACTCAGCACTTCTTGTAGCATTTGACACATGGTTGTCACATGACGGTCAGGGAGGAAACCCATGCAGTGATGGCCTGTTCTAGTTTGCTGATGCAAAACACCAGAAATGTATTGACTTTTTTTTTATCATTACACTTTATGTATTTTAGATCCTGTAGGAAGTAAACAGTGGAGCTACAAATCAAAAATACAGTAGCATTAGTATTTATATTTACCATGTGATCTTTACTGGAAATCTTTAGCATTAGTATTTATATTTACCATGTGATCTTTACTGGAAATCTTTATTTCTTCATGTGGTTTCAGTCAATTGTTTAGTGTCCCTTCCTTTCAGCCTGCACAATTCCCTTTAGCCTTTCTTATAGGACTGATCTACTGGTGATGATGTTCCTCAGCTTTTGATTATCCAAGAATGTTTTCATCTCCCCCTCATTTTTAACCTCCAGGTAGGTGTTTGTGAATTTTCTGAGTCTCTGATGGTTATTGACTTCTATTTGTACTCCACTGGGGTCAGAGAATGTGCTCTGAATAATTTCAATTTTTTTTAATTTATTGAGGCTTGTTTTATGTCCCAGCCTATGGTCTCTTCTGCAGAAAGTTCTGTGATCACTAGAGAAGAATGAGTATCCTGGTGATTTGGGATGTAATGTTCTATACACGTCTGTTAAATCCAATTCATTTATCTGATTGTTTAGGTTATCAGTTTCCTTATTGGTCTTCTGTCTGGTTCATCTATCTATAGGAGAGAATGATGTGTTGAAGTCTCCCACAATTATTGTGGAAACATTCATTGCTTCCTTTAGTTTTACCAGTGTTTGTCGCACGTGTTTTGTGGCACCATGATTGGGTGCTCAACATTTATGATTGTTGTTTCTCCTGGTTGAATTGCCCCTTTTATTAGTATGTAGTGGCCTTCTTTGACTCTCATAAATCCTTGCATTTAAAGTCTATTTTATCTGAGATTAATATTGCTACTCCTGCTTTCTTTTGGCTGTAGCTTGCATGAAATACTTTTTCCAACCTTTCAATTTCTTTGTGTCCCTGTGTCTAAGATGAGTATCTTGTATGCAACATATTGATGGTTCAAATTTTTTGATCCATTCTGCCAATCTATATCTTTTAATAGGGGAGTTTAATCCATTTACATTCAACATTATTACTGTGAAAGCATTTCTTGAATCAGCCATCCTATCCTTTGGCTTATGTTTATCGGATATATTTTTTTCCTCTCTCTCTTATTGTCCTTTAATGAACCAATATTGCATCTCTTTAGTACTGAACCTTTCTCTATATTTCTCTCTCCTTTCTTTGTTTCTCTGTCGGTAGGGCTCCCTTTAGTATCTGGAGTAGGGCAGGACTTTTATTAGCAAAATCTCTCAGCATTTGTTCGTCTGTGAAAACTTTAAGCTCTCCCTCAAATTTGGAAGGAGAGCTTTGCTGGATGAAGTATTCTTGGTTGGAAATTTTTCTCTCTCAGAATTTTAAATATGTCATGCCACTGCCTTCTCACTTCCATGGTGGCCACTGAGTAGTCACTACTTAGTCTTATGTTGTTTCCTTTTTATGTGGTGAGTTGCTTTTCTCTTGCTGCTTTCAGAACTTGCTCCTTCTCTTCAGTATTTGGCAGTCTGATCAGAATATGTCTTGGAATGGGTTTATTTGGATATATTCTGTTTGGAGTTTGCTGGGCATTTATGCTTTGTATATCTATATTCTGTAGAAGGTTTGGGAAGTTTTCCCCAACAATTTCTTTGAATACTCTTTCTAGACCTTTACCCTTCTCTTCCCCTTCTGGGACACCAATGAGTCTTATATTTGGATGTTTTATTTTATCTATCATATCCTTGAGGTCCATTTCAATTTTTTCAATTTTTTTCCCATTCTTTCTTTTGTTCTTTCATTTTCCATTCTGTGGTCCTCGAGGTTGCTGATTCATTGTCCAGCTTCCACTAGTCTTGTACTATGAGTATCCAGAATCTTTTTAATTTGATCAACAGTCTCTTTTATTTCCATAAGATCATCTTTTTTTTTATTTACTCTTGCAATTTCTTCTTTATGCTCTTCTAGGGTCTTCTTCATATGCTTTATATCCTGTGCCATGTTCTCATTGTTTGTCTTTAGTTCTTTGATTAATTGCTTCAAGTACTGTGTCTCCTCTGATCTTTTGATTTGGGTGTTTGGATTTGGGTTATCCATATCGTCTGTTTTTTTCAAATGCTTTCAAATTTTCTGTTGTATTTGGCCTCTTGGCATTTGTTTTACTTGATAAGTTTCTTTTAGGATGTAGAATTATTCAAAGGCTAATCTCTAATTTGTCAGATATACAGTTTGGTGACATACACTTTCTCTAACTAACCAGAAGATGGCATCTGTGAGTCACCTATTCCTCTGAAGTCAGTTTTCCCCAACTTTGTCTTTGTGGCATGTGGGGGTCTGATTCTTCTGGGGTCCAATTGGTGCACCAAGTTTGGGTGTGTGTTGGTGTTGTCCACCCTGAATGTGGGACGTGTGTCTGAGCAGTTAGGGAGGGAGGGCAGCTTTAATAATCAAACCTCTCAAGTGTTACTGGAGATTTAAGGCTGTTGCAAGAGTCTAAATCTTCATTTCAGTCTCACCACAGATTGTCTCTGCCACTGACACACAAGTCCTTGGTATTGGTGTATGGTCCCTGGGATTTCTGAGTGGGTCGCTCTTCCAAGCCGTGCCCTTCCAGGGCCTCTGCTGAGGGAAGATTGTGCTATGTCACAAGTGCAAACCATCCCTCAAGGGAAGTTCTGGGCCACTGGGCCGTGTAGGTGCATTCCCAGCCTGCTGTAAGGATGGCTGAATGGGGCATGTTAATTTCCCCCTTTTCACACAGCTCCATCCAACCAGCTCCAAGACAATTAGCTGCAGGTGCATGAAAGGCTATTGTCCATGCCCGATATTGTGGTGTGTATGTGTGTGTTGCTGGAAATACTTCCTGTCACACTGGCTTTTTTGGCGTGGCTATGGGCTGTGGTGCCAGCTGGTGCATTGCTGGAATTTGTGTTCTGGGTCCCTGTCTGGCTTTTATCTGGTGTTTTTCACAGAGATGTTTTTTGCTCTGTCTCTCCTAGCCACCATCTTAGGTTCTCCAGATCAACCTTTATAAAGGAGGTTTATTTGGTTACAAAGTTACAGTCTTAAGGCCATAAAGTGTCCAAGGTAAGTCATCAACAATCAGATACCTTCGCTGGAGGATGGCCAATGGCATCTGGAAAACTTCTGTTAGCTGGGAAGTCATGTGGCTGGTGTCTGCTCTGGAGTTCTGGTTTCAAAATGGCTTTCTCCCAGGGTGTTCCTCTCTAGGCTGCAGTTCCTCAAAAATGTCACTCTTAGTTGCTTTGGGGTGGTCAACCTCTCTTAGCTTCTCCAGAGCAAGAGTCTGCTTTCAACAGCTGTCTTCAACCTGTCTCTCATCTGTAGCTACTCTCAGCTTCTGCAAAGTGTCCCTCTTGGCTGTAACTCCTCAGCTGCACTGAGTTCCTTCTGTTTGTCAGCTCATTTATATGGCTCCAGTGATTTAATTTAGGCCCACCCTGAATGGGTGAGGTAACACCTCCATGGAAATTATCCAATCAGAGTCATCACCCACAGTTGGGTGGGGTGCATCTCCACGGAAAAATCTCGAAGAATTACAATCTTATCAACACTGATACATCTGCCCACACAAGATTACATCAAAGATAATGGCATTTTGGGGGACATAATACATTCAAACAGGCACATGGCCCTCAGACAGTTCCCACTCTGGAGATTCAGGGACAAATTTTAGAGGTCAGTTATGTCACAGAGATGGGGAAGCCAGAATGTGCCTATTTCTGTCAACTGCTCAACCAAGCAAGGAAGGGAGAGGCAGATGACAATCAGGTGTGTGAGGATAAAATAACAACACCTGAAATCCCAGAACATAACAGTGATGATGATTTCCATTCCTGTCTGTGAAGACAAAACAGCAAAGCTGAACTAGATTGCTAGAAGCAGGATTCATTTAATATTCCTAACATTCTGAGCTGTACTGTTATTTCCCTTCCCGTTGAATACTTTGGAATGTACAGGAGTTACTGACTTGTACCAAGTCATACATCAGTGAATGGTGGAGTCAAGGATTCTGTCATTCCCTCAATATATTACCATTGAATGACCAATGTGGGTGCTGGTGTAGATATCAGGGTAAAGCAGGTGGGGAAGGGGATAATGGCAGAGATGCTCATCCCAGATGGCCCTGAATGGGACAGTGTTTAGGAGTCTTCTGGACATTAGGTACTTGGTGTTCAGCCCTCATCATACTGTCTAAAAAGTGCCTAGCCTGTGAGCCCCACTTCTGTTTGTTGAGGACCAGTTAGGAACAGACAAAGGGCAACAGCTGGGAAAATCATGGCCAAGTATAAAATTCCATTGCTTAAAAGACAAAAGAGAGAACGCAGGTGCTGGATGATAACCACTTGGGAAGGAGATGTTAGGTGGCAGGGGAGAAACTGTGGTGCATAATTGTCAATATTATTTGGGGGATGATGACAGGACAGGATCCGAATATGTGTCCCTTTCTTTCTCGAGCTCTTTGCAGGGAGCAAGGATGGCTTTATCTGATGGGACCACAGTTTTGCATGCTGAGTTGTACAATGGGATACATGCTGGCAGTCACAGCTTGTCTGAATCCACATAGCCAGTAGGGAAGAAATCAGAACTTAGAACAGTCCATGGGCAGGAACAAGGGTGACTGTCAGAGCCATCCCATGTAGGGAATCTCAATTTCTCAGTAGATTGGGATTGGAGAGGTGGACCACATAAACTTGAATTTGAGGAGTAACTGGAGATTGGAAGACGAAGAAAAGATAACTCAGCTGAAGGGGCAGTTGAACCTTCTCCTTGGACTCAGCTATTTTTCTTTATTTTCCTCATATGACACTTGCCTATTGAAGTCAGGTACAGAGCACCTCTGTCCTGTAGTCAACTACACTCTCCACAGCCAACGGAATCAAAGCCCAGTCACTGAAAGCCCCATCTCCAAGCATCCCCACTGTTCTGACCATGGGCCTGTGCAAGAGCCCAAGAAGGGGGACAACTGAGTATCTCAGCTGTTTTCCCTTTCCTGCCAGCCCATGTACACCTTCCACAGTCAGGCAGCACAGGGCCTGCAATACACCTCAACCTATGAAGATTCATGCTTGGCTTTTGAGAATCAAGTTGGTTTTATATTTGTTGGTAAGAAACAATTTTAGACATGAATATAAATCTCTACATGTATTCAAAATAAGAATTTTATTCGTTAATTGGGAAGGAGAGGGAATAGTGGTTGTGGAATGATCCTTGAAAGATCCCAAAGGATGCAGAGATCAGTCCCCTTGGCCACTGAATTGGATTCATCACCGTCTATTTGGACAAGACTCATAACTGCAGAGAAAATCACAAAGGGACTTTGTATCCTCCATGACTATAACATATTGCATATAAACACTTTTTGATGGACTCATGATTTTCTTTCACCCAATACCCTCTTGTTTGTTCTCATTATGATTAAGAAATCTGACCACAATTAAGCATTTAGTAACCCATCTGGGTCTTAGTGATGCCATCTCCTATATTGAGACACAAATCCAGAGAGCTGAATCCCCATGAAGCCATGCTTGTCTTTCTCTGTTCAAACCACCAACACAGCAATTGACCTGGGTGTGCTGAGGATCACTGAAGCCCTGAGTCTGCCTCACTCAGGAAAGTGCAACACAAGAATCCTAATGAAAGGTGCTGTCCCTAGGATCAGAGAAAATTAACTGATGGTCAAGAAATCTGAAAGGTAGAAGAGCAACTTTCCATCAGTGAATCATTAAAAGATACAGATAATGCTGGGATACCCACAGGTGACCACCCACAATCAAGGCAGGGCATGTGAGAAGGATGTGAGGAAAGGGATCACTGAGGACTTGTCACTTAACAGGGAAAACATGAAAGTCTTTTCCCAGGAGCCTTCTGAAGGAAGTGAGACAAACGATAGAGGGCAGAACTAGGCCAGTCACCTGTGGATCCCTAGATTCTGGGTCCATCCATATACTTCCCTCTTCACAGTTCCACCATCCATCAGATATCAATGAAATGTGCATAATATCGCAGCACTAAGAGCATTTTCCAACCAAAAAACTTTTATTTATATTTTATATACCACTCCTCATCCCTCACAAGAAGATCAGTTTTGCTTTGGAAAATCTTTGAACTTTTTCCCTGCCATCCCCAGAAATTCTGGATCTGCCAAATAATAGCACTAGAATTTGCAAGCAGTGTTGAGGGTCATTTGTGGTACAAGAAGGGAAAATATACTCTGGGACCCCAACTTGGAGGGATCCAACTTAAGTTGTTAAGATATATAGATAATCCCAGTATGCCAACAGATGACCACCCACAACCAAGCCAGGTCATGTGAAAAGTGGATGTGCACTTGTCAGTTATGAGGGAAAGCATGAAAGCTAGTCTTTTCCTAGGAGCTGTCTGAAGGAAGTCACATTAAAGGTAGAGGGCAGAACTAGGCCAGTGACCTCTAGATCCATAGAGCCTGGAACCATCTGTATCCATACTTCACAGTCACACAATCCATCTAGTATCAATGACAATGTGATAAGAGTATAGAGAGTATTGCACCACTCAGAGCATTTTCCAACAGAACAACCTTTATTTATATTTATATACACATTATTTATATGTTATATGTTATATTTATATTTTATATAAAAGGGGAAATTTTACTATGGGACTCCAACATGGAGGGCTGATATGTGGAGAGTTTGTCCCATTTTTCCTTTCTCTTTAAATACAGTGCTCCTTCTTTTCTTGAGATAGGAAAGGCTCACGTCTTCTTTTGTGAGGCTTGGAGGACTGAACTGCACCAGGAGAGAAGCACTGCAAAGGAAGATCCCAAGGTAGTAAGTGATGTTGTGGAGCCAAGAGGAAGGCAAGGTTTTAGAGCTCCTCATCCTTCTCTCCATTGGAACTGTCTGCTGGCCAGGATGGTGTGCTTGCAGCAAAGAATTCATGGAGAACGTCCTCATCCCTGCTTCCCAATCTAGGGCCACTTCCTCTTTGGTCTTGTCAAGGATGGGTGATTCCTTTAGTTAGGATATTGCATGACTTTTGGCTCCTCTGAGAGAGAGCAAGGTCTTTAGGGAGAGCCAAGCTATTTTCTGCTCTGCCATTCCAATGTGTGCCCTCAATACTAATTTTATTCCCTAGATGGAAGCCATGGTTATTTCTGATCTCTGCATCTTTGTTTGAGTGTGTTGTGGGAGGAACTGTGTCCAATCTGGTTACATCAGAACTTAGGGATGCTTCCACACCCTCTCCAACTTTGAAGGCCAGGAGATGTTTCTCAACCAGCTGTGAGGAAGGAAAATGGTCAATTACTGTCTCTGAAGAACTTTCTCAGATCAGGTGCTTGAGCAGTGGGGGAGATGATTGCACTTGGGCAGTAGGCAGGTAAGTTTCAAATGCAGATAATATAGCTCATTCTGCACATCTTCCTCTACATTTTTCCCAAACATTCAATCCTTACCACTCACTCTGAACAACTTTCCCTGGTCTGATACCTACGTATCCTCTACCTGCACCCCACACATGCACAGCCTTTCTCCACAAGACCTGCCACCCAGGTCAACATAGGGCCAGACAATACCAATGGAATTTATATTGTGAAGTTCCCTCCAACTCTTGGTTTACCTGGGTGGGAGTAAGTCCTTCCTCTTGTTGCAGCTCCTCTACTATGGAAACAAAATCTATATGTGCCCCTGGGGGAAGCAATTCTTCTAGGAACTTAGGGTGAGTGACTGCTTCCACCTGTAAAAAATAGCAAGAGGAAATGAGCATTCTTGATATGGAGCAACCTAAAAATCTGTGGGCCAAAAGGACAAACCTTGGTACTACTCAACCATTTGCAATCTTTGGATGTTTAGAACCATCAGTACCACCAAGATACACTCATACACACTCACACATGCAAACAAACACAAGCTCACACATAAACGTATACACCACACAAAGGTCAGGAGATAAAGTATAGAATTAGGTTGCAACAGACTGGGACAGAGGCAAAGATTGCAGTTTGCTAACAATACCAAGACACTCTAATCTGCTAGACAACACACCTACAGACCCAGCCCACCTTGGTAACAAAGTCTTCCTCGGCACACAGCTTGTCAATATATGTGAAGAGCTAGGTCTGCATAAATCCCATCCCTTTCTTGCTGATGCTCATGTTCTTCCTCATCCCATTTTCCTTCTGCCTCAGAAGCTGAGTCCAAAGACCTCACCAGCCCATCCATGATATTAATGTATTCTTTAATAGCTTCAGCTGGGATCTCCTTGTGTGCCTTCATCTTCAGAGTCTTCTGGTGTCTCTTTGCCCCTGTCTCAGGAACTGTGCTTTGGGGCCTGCCTTCTTCAGGTTGGACACTAAAGTTAGGGATGGAAATCGGGAAGAGAAATTAGCACAAATCTCCAGCTTTTGTCTTCTAAATATATATTGGTTAGAGCAATATTGTAGGGAAAATGAGTGTGTGTGTGTCAGGGAACCTGAATCTGCATGCACTTTTACAGCAGAAGACTTAAGTTATTGAGGATCTTAGAGATAGTCACCTAGATAGGGAAGGTGGAAAATCTGATATTCTAAGTTATTCCTTAATCCCTCCCTTACTTTTAAAGCATATTATATAAATGCAACATGAAAGTAAAGTTACGATAAATGAGAAAGTTGACCTAGTTTATGACAAATGGAAGCTGAAAACCTGGAGTCATGTTAAGTTTTCTGTTGGAAATACAAATGCCATGTCTTGAAGGAAAAGTACCAGATCTCAGTCCTATGGCCCTCCCTCTGCCCCCTTTGGCCATCATCTTTTGGAATGTGTTATGACATTCCTGGCTGCTGGCCTTCCACAGTGCCTTGTTCCCCCAGGAGATGAAGCTTGGAGGGTCTTTTGGTAGGGGGCCCTAAGGACCATTCATCTGCTGAAAGTTCTCAATTTGCCTCTCTTCCTCAGTCTCAAACTCTTTGAACCTAGCATGGGAGAAAGGCACAAGCAATGCTTTAAAGGTCTCCATGTAAGCCCAGAAAAATAGATCAGCATGAACAACATGGATATGAAGTATATTCTGTGGGTCATCAAGGTCCTGGATAAGTGCTATTCCAAGAGGGGCCTATTCCCTGTGGATGACCCAGCATTCTCAGGAACCTCATGAGGTCACCACATCATATTTTCACCTACAGTGCAATCCACCACACTTAAGAAGCATGAGAATAAAATGAACCATCTGTTGGTTGGTAGATTCTCAAGGTTGAATCTACAGGTTTCACTTTACACTCCCACACCTAGGACCCATGAGCTTCTGCAATATTGCTATAGGTTATTACATTAAATCTGGCTTGTGTGATGCATGGCAGGGCCACACAGGTGGACCCTCAGCTCCAAGGTGTGTTCTTCCTGCCCAGACATACAAAGAAGGGTCCACTGTCAGAAGCTAGGATTTGGGATGGTATTCATTGTACATAAACCAGAGAATAGCACATAGAACTAAGAATCCTAGGCTGGGAATTAGAGCCTCAGAACAGTAAGCCTAACAAGGAAAGGGGTGAAGAATTTCTTGGGAAGAAAGTAGAAAGAAACACTGAGGAAGAGGTTTGATTTCCAATGAGGTGGTTTCCATGTATTTTTCCATTGCTTTCTGTTTTAGCCAAGGGGTAACATGAAGACATGGCAATAAGGCCTGAATGACCCATCCACAGGATGCCTGTCACTGTGGCTTCTCCTGATCAACCTCTTGCAACCCTGCCTCATCTGGGATGACAGGGAACAATTTCTGGACACTGCATCACATGGATATGTGGGTCCAAAATTCTAAGGCCTCCAGCTATCCTGCCACCAAGGTAATCAAGAACTTGCCAGTAGACCATGTCACCCACTGCCCAGTCCCTACAAATTATCATTTAACACCTTGGAATCTGCAGACATTAACCCCAATCCAACCCTAAGAACTTCATGAACAGGGCATCTGCAGACCCAAAATAAGAGAAAGCCTGAGTATCCTTGGAAATGGACGTATGTACAGTCCCAGCACTAGAGACAAAGGAGGAAGGTACTGCAGGGGAGAGTTGTGCCTCCAATATCGTGGAAATCCTCACTTAGTTGACAGCCCCTGCTCTGAACATTCCCTCTAATAGCCACCTGCCCTGCCTGACAACTGCCTACTTCACCTTCTTCTATCACAGCCCACAACACAGCCCCCTCAAAATAGCAAGGATCTGGGGACTCACATTCCTGCCATTTCATAGTAGATCATCCAGTCAAAGTTGTTTGTGTGCTATCATTCCTGCACAGCTCTAAGAAGTCCCTCCTCCAGGGTCATGGTGGACTTCTGCCAGGCCAGAGATTGAAGTATGGGGCTAAAATCCTCCATGTCCATAACATTCTAAATGCACCTCCTCCCTCCCTTGCACTGCCCCCAAATGTTATGCACTCTGTAATCTGTCACTTCATGTCCTCCTTCCAATGTTTAATCTTTGATTTTAAGTACTTTCACCTCAAAATACCTATGGCTGACCATTGAACATTAATACTAGGGTTCAATTTCAAGAGACAGAACTAAAAGAAAGGATTTGTTTTAGAATATCTGACTCTCCCCTTGAGTCTTCAATGTCACTGTGGATAAACTGACACTGGAGAATACATTCAAAACAGATTCCAGACCCCATTCACAGAGGTTCAAAGTCTATGAAGTTTAACCAACTTCCTATATGACATCAGGTGGAGGAACTTTTCTTTGGGAAACAGCATCAGAGTGTGAAAAGGAGGATTATGTATCCAAAGTCAATGGTGACTGGAGACCTTGCCCATGGAGAGTGCTCTAGCTAGCTCACGATAGAGAGATCAGACAGTTGAATTCATTTAAGAGTCTGCTCCAAGAGGGAAGGTGGAGTGTTCAAAAATTGGGGGAATCATTATGACTGTTCTAAACTGGAAATTTGGGGGATCCCCTTGGATCATTCATTGAGACAGGGGATTTCTTTAGGAGTTCAACTACTGGGAAGCACAATGTAAATGAAAAACAAGTGTCTTGTTTAGTTGATATATGCACTCTTGTAGTTGACACATAAATTTACTGTGGAGCAGTGCAGAGTAGAGAGAGATGGAGGATCTGGGTAAGAAAAGAGAAAACTACCATAATCACCAATGCCCACATCCCATGGTCTTGGACTACATGACTTATCATCCACTCACACTCTTTAGCTGAGATATTTTGGCTTTTGTGAGCTCTTTTGCTCTTCTTTGTCCTTTCTGAATCTTGAAATGAAATGACAAAATTATGTAACTGTTTCAGTTTGCTAATGCTGCCATTTAGGGGATATAATACATCCAAACCAGCACAATAACAAAATAGTAATAATAAAAAGACTAGCTGTCAGGTAACGAAGCATCGCTTAAGTAGTTCACTCTTCCAAATACTTCATATATTAGCACATGTAAAAATCTCAGCAATCCTCTGCATTCAGTGTAAAAACCACATAGATAAGGTAACCTCTCTGGGTTTAAAAATTGAATGAGGGAGAGCCCAAGTGTTTCACAACTGTACATGTTCTACTACCTGCTACTTCTAACTGAAATTCTCCAGAAAATGAGGGTGGAGGCCAAAGTAAAGTATTTTGTCTGTTTCCTGCACCTCTCATAAATCCAGTGGATTTGACTAAACCTGGACAACACGTGGTCAAGTCTTGTGCTGGAAGGTGAGGTACAGTGGAGTGTGGGTTTGTAGTCAGACACCTCAATTCAAACGATGGCTCCTCACTTTATCATGGGAAACCTCTCTGATTGTTAGTCTTATGTAACTGATTATTAGGATAATACTAAAATATAGATTAGATAGAAACCCAATAGAAGGTGGCAAGGATCAATTGAGATAAAACATATGAGAGTAAGTTTTCACCCATTGTATCCCTTTGCACCCATGACCTTCCTTCAAGTGTTCCCTGATGACCTAAGATCAATTGTCCATCCCCTAGCCCTCTTTATTTGAATACTCCAGGGCAATCAGTATGTGCACAAGAGGAAGTCACCCACATGAGGAAGCAGGAAAGAGCTTCAGCATCAGGACTTCGACAAATGTGCCTCCAGGCTAGGGACTTGAAATGCTGCCAATGTCTGAAGTTCTCATAAATACCCTTGGGTTTGCAGGAGTCATCTAGTGAAGGTGTCAATTGGGTGGAGGTCACACCTCCCTCCTCTGAGGCCCCCTCTGTGGCATGGGCAAAGCATTTCCTGAATGAACATTGGGGGTCAACAGGGCAACTGGTGTTGGAGCTTGAGGAGGAAGGCCTGGGGACCAACCTCCATTACCAGCCTGGGTACCTCTGACAGCCGTGGCAGGTATAATGGGCTGCAGAGCAGAGGGTCTCAAGTTCCCTGGAGGGGGATGATTAACACCCCCACAGAGGATCCTTTCGTCACCTGAAATGTGGGGTGTCTGAGGAAGGATAACAGACTGAGTTTGAGAGGTCTCAGCTGGACCTGCTAGTTTCCTGACTTGGATAATGACTTTGTCAGCTCCAGGTGCACTAGTGACAGGGCCTTCATATCCTGTCAACAACAGTGTTCTGGAGAAAGCAGGCAGCACCAGAGGGTCACCAGGAGGAAATGATGGATTAAAAATGGGGTATGGGTAGTGTGCACCAGTAGGTGGGTGTTGTGGACCAGGTATGGGTGTGGGGACTGGTTGTGTAGTGAAATGATACAGGGAGGTGCCGGGATTCATGCTCATGTCCAGTCTGAGCAATGGAGATGCCGTGGAGACAAGGAAATGTGTGAATGGAATAGTCAAAAAGGCTACAGTGTTGCATCTATCAGGGGATGTCCTGAACTATTTGGGGTATCAGAACTATGAACTCCAATATGTGAGCAGGCACATGGATGGGGAATCTTCAAGGATAGCAAATGTCCTCCTAGAGATGTTGAATTCCAGAACTCCAGCTGACAGTTTTTCCATCGCAGGACTTGCTCCCAGGTCAAGACTCCCAGGCCTCTGACTGCTAAGAAGATAGGAGCCCATGCTTGACACCAGATCACAGTGCCTAACTGAGGAAATCACCATCAGATATCCAGGCAGCCTAAAGGGCTGATGTAGGGCAAGGAACAGGGTTGACATGTGATATTTGGAAAAATACCCCTCATCTTTCTCAGGAGCAAATAAGGGGGTTCTCTAGAGTAAGTTTTAGGCAGCCACAGGGAAGTTATGAAGGAAGTAGATTCCCAAAGATTGTTTTACCCCTCTTCTCTTTAGTCTCCCTTTTCTTGATGCTCATTATAAATCATCTTTTGTCCTTTCTCACAACCACAAAACATGAAGAAATGGAGAAAAATCTCTACCCAGGCAGGAGTCTTCCCCTTAGGAACCCTGAAGCTCATGCCCTTTGCACATCCTTCCAGCATATGCCTACAGGTCGCGGGCCTCCTCCAAACCCTTATTGCCTAGTGCCAGGCCCCCTTTCTACTACTCAGATGTTCCTTCCACCACTTAGGAAATTCTCTTTCCAGGACAGGAGATGCCAAGTTCCCCATGATTCTGTCAGGTAAGAACCAACTATATCTGGAGAGGGTAAGCAAGGGTCAGTGAAACACAACAGGGGAGGACTCCAGAGGTTAACATAGGTGCCTCTCTGTTCAAAATTGACACCAAGTGTTGGAGACTGACTGTTCCTTCTAATTTGAACTTCAAACAGGAAACGTAAATACCCTTATGACCAAGTATGAGTCAGGTGTCATTTGGCGCTTTGAAATCTGGAACACATTCCTGATCACAAGTTCCTCCCTCAGATTGTTCTCAATGAGAGCAGGAACCTACAATACAGACAAAGTTAATCAAAAAGCTGTGCTAGTGTCATTAATAATAATAATAGACAAAATATACTTAATTCCTTGCTATTCTTCATTCACTCTTCAGAAGGAAATCAGCCATCAAAGAATGTTCCATTGGAAAACCAACACCACCTAGTTTCCCCTCCATGACCATGAAGTACTCATGGAATATGAGCAACATCTTCCTCTCAACTGTAAAATGAAGGGCTGAGGGTTCTCCATGAGGTTAGGAACAAGTTCAAGAGAGTCTGAAGATCTGAGACTCCACAATCTTAGAACAATTCAGAACAACGGAGGTATGCGCAACCAATTTAGGTATGCCCATACAATTTACATGTGCCCAACCTCTAAAACTATTTGACTTTACTCAACTGCCCTGGCCTGAAAACATCTGTCAGGAGGGTAATCAACGGTGTCTTTGGGCAGGGAGGAGCTTAGGGACTCTGGGCTGTGGCAGTTAGAGTAACTTCCAGACTAGCTCACCCAGAGAATCGATCACTGCAGATGTGGATACAGACAACTCCACTTAATTGTTTTCTGCTTTAGAACATTGCTCCCCACTGCCCACATAAGACGTAGTTTACTCCAGTTCATATCCTTCAAAGTCAAAAAGTAATTTTCACGTGCCTGAGGAAATGACACAGGTATAGATAGGTAAGCCTCTCTGTGTCACTAAACAACATAATCCCACCACTCTTTGAACACTTGTTATGTAGCTATTCTCCCTTTTAGAGAGAGTCAATCTGCCTGTTCCCATCTTTTCTCTGTAGCCAATGTAGTTCTACTCAGAAATCCAGGTCTACCTCTAAGGAGACCCCTTCCTCAACTGAAAGCCTCAGGTATTCAACTTGCCCCCACCTTCCAGGTGAGTGATCCTTGGTGGGAGTCCAGTGATCCCTCCTTCTTCTAGTTCAGCTCAAATCTTTTCCCAAGAGGATGGGTCATATCTGAATTCCCATATATTTGAAGGATGGCAGGGACTGTCATAACACATCCCCTATCCTACATTCCTACCTCCTTCTGATGTCACCACTGCAGGCATGGACACTGTTCACTGCTGTCTGGTAGCCTACAGGTTGAGAAATGTTCAGGTCCACAACCCAGAGAGTGACCTGCTCCCAGCAGATTCTCAGGAATCTGAGTAAAGGATGGGAAATTTGAATCAAAACAGGGTGAGAATGCAGGACTCAAGACATTCTACAGTGGGGGAGGGGCAGAGGGCAGGTAGGCCTGAGGTGGGGGCGGGGAGGCATTCCATGAAGGGCTCTGACAGATGGGCAAAAAACAGATGTTCCTTTCAAATTACAATTGGACAACTCAATTGTTATGTACTCCTTCGGAGCAATTTGTGGATTCTTTCTCAGATTCATAGCAAAAGACTTATCCCAAGTTCTTATTAATCAACCTAGTTTTGTGCCCCTTTACCCACCCTGCTCTGCAACTGTAGTGGAAGGTTTTTCACTTACTTCAATGACAACATCATTTTTTGTACAAAAATCAGAACACATAATTTGATAAATCCATGTGTACTTATGGATATAAGGTAACACAATGTTGGAAATTAGGATTCCTCAGCAGATCAAGCATGTTAGATTGCTGTATGTTCATCAGCCTTGCTTCCCGTAAATAGTGTCCATTATTGTAAGCTCTGCAGAGTCCACCAAGGCCTGCCGTACTAACCAACACTCATTGCTGGAAAGTCCCAAGATATAAAAGATCTCCATGCTTGTAGGCTTACAGGAAAAATCATTGCTTTTTTCCTCACTTTATTTTCTTGTTGTTATGTTTTTAAATTTTATATCCTAATGATTTTAATTAATTTTTTAACAGGTAACATTTTTATGATTTAAAAGGCCAAATTTTGTAAAATGGAATATTTAGGAACAAGTTTTCCCCCTGCCTCTTTCCACTGGCTACACCATTTATCTCAGCAGAGGAAACCAAAGACAATTGCTGCTTTTTAATGTTTCGAGAGACTTCATTCAAAGTAAATACAATGTAAGTTCCTTCCAAATAAACATTTTCACTTTATGATATAAATCATAAATTCTAATCTTAATTTCTGATTATGAAATTAGCCTATGTTCCTACATTTTACATTATCAATTTCTCTGCAATTACTGTACTCTTATTTCCTTAAGATAGATAACTGAAAGGAAAAGATTTAATATTTCTTAAAACTTTAAAGCATCCCTAGGAATAACATTTCCATATTTAGCAAACAACTACATATTTCCAGTTAAATCTGAAATTCAGGAAACAAATATTTTGGCTAAGTATGTCCCAAATATTACATGACACTTGTATGCTAGGAAAATATTCATATGTCTGTGATTCACAGTTAAGTGGTGTCCTCTGTTTTATATAGCATCCCTACCTAAGAGGTGTAACCTATTAAACTCTCATTATTTATTCACTCCTTTAGAAAGAGCAGTGAATTAATGGTAAAGAGATCTGAATTTGAATCTTTGTTCCACGAAGAAAACACATTATTTTCACCTTTTCATTGAATGAGAACACTTTAATAAATCGTATTATTAAGTCTGGATTTTTATTCTATTCCATTGGTAAGACGCTACTTAGTTCTACTCTGAGAGCAAGGACCCAGAAAAGCCAGGAGTTTTTTGCAAAGGACATGAGTAAGAGCAAGATAAATGCAGTCAAGCCATGCATAACTAATCCTTGCAATCTGAGAACACTGCATTAGAACAGATCTCTTCTTAAAATAATTCACCAAGGATCCTATCTAAATACACGGAACTGCCCTGCAGGCTTGCAAATATAAAAATCGTGATTGGTCTTTTCCTACACCTTCTCTTACAGACGGTGGGATGGCTGTGGACCTTCCTGGAGAACAGGCATTGCCTGTTCCCCAAGAAGCCTCATAAGGGCCCTGAGGCTCCACTTCCCGCCTCTTCCACAGGCCCCCTCCCCAGTAGACTTTCTCCACGGGACCTGGCCCTGCACACGTGCGCATGCTACAGTGATGGGCCGGGCTTTCAGGCACGTGGTCTCTTGCCCTCCAACTGCTCCAGGTGGCGGTTGGGAACCAAATCTGAAGGGAAGCGCATGCGCGCAGTGCGGAGGGCACTTCGCTAACGGTCATTGGTGGGGGGAAGGGATGTACTTTGACCGTTTTTCCTGCGTTCGGGTTTTATCTTTCCGTTTTGTAAAAAATAAAGGTAATGGCTACTGTGATTCATAGCTTGTAATGATGTGAGCGAACTCAGTTTTGTATGTGCTCTCGGGTTATTTGCGTATGTTGTGTCTGTATCAGCGGCTGCTCCGTAAGGTGCGCTCCTGCCCTGGTGTTGCCGCCCTGCGCTGTCGGGGAGCATCTGTACCTCGGGAACTGGAAACACGCAGGCACAGACCCGGCTGCATTTATTGGTTAAAGTGCGTTAGGAAATTTAGTAATGTAGAGCAAACTTAAAAGTGTGTCAAATTTGTTTCTGTTATATCCTGATAGAAAAAAAGGAAGATTTCTTCAGTATCTGAAAACTGTTACTCTCGTGAGGAGAGAGGTAAGGAATACCATTCAAAATTGAGTGAAATTCTAATGTATATCTTCATTATTTCACTATACTATCTGTTAACATAAAAATATCAACCAACATTTATTATGAACCCATTCATTTTTCAAGAATGTGAGGGTCGTTGCTTAAAGTAATATAATCAAATATTTATTGAAAATGTGATTTCAAATTATGATGGGATTGCAAGCACAGATTGCAAGCATCTAAAAGAAGCAAGATTTGGGCAAAAATCAAAAGCATTATGTTTGAATCAGTTGGCTATATGGAACTTACAATAAAGAGTATTGAATATTTTGTAATTTTCTGTGAATTGCATGCTATCTCTATTATATTATCAGTGTTTATTGTGTGAGGGTGGGTGTATTAATACTTTACAAAGAATTGGTTTAGCCTGTTGAACCTTTGCCAACAAGTCATTCCTGATGTACTTGGGGCCCTAAAGTGTTTGTATTCTAGAGGAGTGGAGGTTCTGAGTGCAAGGGTGTCTTTGGAGTGTGAGGTCCATGTGCATTCATCCTTGGGTTGTTAGGGGGTCAATGGGAGGGCATTTTGTGCCTGATTATGGGTGTAGGGGAGGGAGGCTGGTTGTGTTCCTGGAAATGGGATATTCTCTGTGGGTATTTGTGGGCCTTTTGGGGATCGTAGAAATTCAAGGAGCATGAGCTCAATTGTGCATGAATGGGATTGTGTTCCTATGAATTCATAGTTCAGGGTTTGTGTTTGTATTTAATGGGTTGGTGGAAATGTGATATGTGTATTCAAATGTGTGAATTGGTGTGCCCAGTATGTATATTTAGGATTAACTAGAGGTCATGAGTGTGTTTTTTCAGTGTGGCTGGAGCTCAGTGTTTTTGGATAGTGTGAGATGCAATTAATGTATATCAATGGGGTTATTTATTTATAATTTGAGGCTTTGGGAATTTTTTTTTCCTTTTACATGTTGTGCATGCTTTCCCCATAAATCTTAGAAAATTTTTTGTGTTTAATTGTTGGTTTGGCAGGAATATCTGCATATGCATATGGGCAGTGTTAAGGAATGTGTCTGTGTATATTAGTTTATAGGGTCTGTGTATTTTGTGTATTTGGGGGATGTGGGGGCATCATTTGAGTTTAATGGGGCATGTTGATTAGTGATGTATGTTTTGGTGATTTTCAGGAATTTTGTTTGTACTTCGGTATTTGAGGGTAGCTGTAAGACCATTTTAGGTAGCGGGCAGGATGTTATATATGTACAGATGAAAGGATTGTGGGATTGTGCCATTTGTTGACTCTTATTCTGGAAGATGCTGGAGTTATTTTTGTGAATATTCATGAGTGTGGGAATATGTATATACAGGTAGTGTGGGACCATATATGTATTTGAGAGTATAGGGTGTTTGTGCATATTTATAGCATGTTGGAGAATTGTGTGTATATTTGAGATGTGTGTATTGACTGTATGTGTATTCAAGGATCACAGCAGTTTGGATGTGTGTCTTCTAAGGCTATGAATTTGAATTTACAGCTAGAGAAGTTTTAGTATGTATTCTGCAAAGTTAGTCTATATATACCTGATGGAATGGTGTGTTGTGTGTTTATACATGGAAGTAAATATCTTAGTTTGCCTGAGCTGCTATCACAAATACCACACAAGGGATTGCCGTAAACAACAAACATTTACTGATCTCTGGTTTGAGGATAGAAGAAGTCCAAATCAAGGTATGGGCAAAGCTTACTTTCTCCTGAATATTTATAGTGTTTTTCTGCTGACTACTGGTGATCGTTGGATGTGTTTCTGCCTCCTATCACTTGCCAATGTCCTCTCCTTTCTAGCTTCTCTAACCTCTGATTCTTTTTATAAGGTTTGCTGCAATCTAATTAAAACACACGCTTATTCATTTGGGCCACATTGTAACTAAAAGTATTATGTTCAGGAGATCCTATTTACAATAGGTTCCCACCAATAACATGTCTAATTTGGTAGCATAATTCAGTCTACCACAGTGGGATAATTGTATTTTTATGTTTTCCAGGTATATGATATGACTATATCTGTGAATTTGGGGTGTAGGAGTGGGGTCTTATATTTGGGGATTTGAAAGGAGTTTTATATGTACTTATATAGTGTAAGATGAGATATTTCCTTGTGTCTTCAGAGTGTGTGACTGATTTGTGTGCATATCCAGGAGTGAGATGATGAATTGTATACATTTATCCATGGGATCTAGCATGTAAGAAATATTCACAGCCTACTTTGGAAAATGCTAGGGTTTTCACATGTGTCTTTGGGAATGATTAGGGGTTAGAGAGGTGGGGTTTTATTCTTGGTATATGGGGATGATGTGTAATGTTTTGGCAGTGTATATATTCAGATATTGGAAATATTTGAGTGGGTATGCATGTGTTTACTGCGTAGGCAGGTATGTTTGCATATCAGCAATAGTGCAGGGACAGCTGGTGTTTTTGTATTTTCTGTGTATCTATCAGAGTGTTTACTATATAATCATGGGTTTTGTAAAGTGTCTTCATTGGAAGTTTGTGTGTATAATAACGGGTTCACTGAATGTCTTTGTTTATTCTGGAATGTTATGCTTGAGGAATTTGGTTCACTTGTGTGTATGTGTGTTTTCAGGGCCTTGTATGTAATTGATGCCTATAGGTTGTTTGTAGCTCTATATGCATTTGGGTTCAGGGAGTTTATGGAGTTCATCGAGTATGTACTCTTTGATATGTGGTAGGTTCAGTCTGTGTATTTGGAAACTAACAGTCTGTGTAGGTTGTGTGTGTATTTAGATATTGTGACTATTGTACAGTTGTAGAATTCTGTGTGGGTCCATTAGGGAGATGTATGAGATAAATCTTTTTTTACTTGGTGTTTTGAGAGCCTGTGTATATGTAGGGTATTTATTGTGTGTATACCAGAAGTGTATTGGTTGCATGTCTGTTTTCAGGCAGATTTGTTATTTGTTATATGTGTACAGTTATAGGACTGGCGTGTGAGTGTTCAAGGTGGGCAGGTTTTGAATGTAAAAATTTAGGAATAATAGGTGATTCAACTGTATTTAAGGTATGGATACAATTGGGCATGTTTGTCTAGGATATTTGAGAGTGTTTGTGTGCGGTCGCAGTTGATTCGTCGGGGAGGGGGTGGCGGCCGGTTGCTAAATCCTAGGCTCTCAGGATTGCTGGGAGGGTACCGGCGGCGGGGGCTCTTTCCCGGAGGTGAGGGCGAGGCGGGGGACTTGGCCAGGTCCCCGGCGGGGTGGCGTGCAAAGTATGGAGGGCGGCGAGAAAGGAACAGGCGGGACACGGTTCTTTAGGGTGAAGAAACCAAGAGAGTTTATTAGGGGAGAGTACAAGCTTATATCGGGCGTTAGAGGGCGGGGTAGCTGTAGAGGTTAAAGGCTTGGATTGGTTCTGAGAGGGGCGAGGAGGTTGATTGAAAAGGGGCGAGAGTTTGCTCCGGTAACGGTGTCTGGCAACAATGTATGCGCACTGGTGGTGATGGGAGTTGCACTGGCAACGGGGAGTGTCCGGGCAAGATAAGGGGGTGGGGAAAAGGCGGTTCCCTCCGGCAAGCCTCCCCTAACAGTGTTATTTTGGGTGAGGAAATGGGGCCTGCCTCCGGCCTCACTTTCCCAGGCCCGGGGGGCTGCGGAGGGCGCTGTCGCCCGTGCCCACCACCCTCCCCAGGGGCTGATCAGGTCCCCCAGCCCAGGCCCGCCAAGTTGAAGCACGTAATCAGTGTCCCGCATTTGTGTTTGGAGATATGTAGGGTGGTTTTGTTGGTATGTTTAGGGTGGGAATTGAGGGTCCTGTTTGGGTACAGTTCCATCCTGTACAATTTTCCTATGAAAGGGGATCAGGTTCACTGGAGCTGGTTCATATTAGCAAGGTGTGGTGGTTTAGAGCTCTATGTACCCCAAGAAAAACATATTCTTAAACTTAATCAATTCCCATTGTGGGACCTTTTGATGAGGTTACTTCCAGTACAGTGTGTTCCACCTCAACCAGGATGAGCCTTGATCCTATGAATGGAATCCTTTATAAACAGAATGAAATTCAGACATAAAACCACAGGAAGCAAGAAGGTGAAATTCAGCAGAACCTGGAAGAGAATGGAGAGGCCAGGAGAGGCCACCATGTGCATTGATAAGTGACAGTGGAACCCAGGATACAGGATTGCCTAAGCCAGCCCTGGACAGCATCTTTTGATGACTCCTTGATTTCGACTTTCTCTTAGCCTGAAACCCATAAGCTAATAAATTCCCATTGTTTAAACCAGCCATTGCATGGTATTCTCTTGAGCAACCCAGGAAAATGAAAACACTTGGGATCATTGATTGTGCATATCTCTTCCTGTGTCAGTATTCAGTGACATCAGGTTGGTATTCTAAATTGGCCATGGTGGGAATATTTACTCCATAAATTGGGGATATGCATTCTGTTCCTGGAGAGCAGATAATTGTACATTTTCCAGAGCATCATCAGTGTGTGTGTGTTTGTGTGTGCACGTGCATACTTAATATGTATTATAGAGCCAGATCATTCAGGCAACATTGTAGTAGGTTCATTGGCAACTCTAAGTGAATAATGAGTGGGACAGTTGTAGGTTTCCCATCTATGTTTGCATCCACCCTTCATCATTATGAATTACTGGGTTGCTCCCAATCAGAATTGTTAATGCTTAAGGGCCAAAGATTCCCCTAAATGTTGGAGATTTTCTGCTCCTCCTTATGCAGATGGGTTCAGGTGTGTCTGAGTTTTAGGGTGTTCCTTCTGCTTTCATGTGGTACTTGCATCAGGGAACCCTAAATGCATAGGGGTGATTGACGATGGCCATGCATAGCAGAACTTCACAGTTGAGTTGTTCACATGACAGTCAGCAGTCCCAAGGTAGTGCAGCTTCCTGAACAGTAGATAAGATGGATCAAGTCTTCTCCGAGGCAAAAACCTTTGAGAATCATCTGGGCAGCCACAGGTGCAATTGGCTTCTCTTGGTCATGACTAGTGGTCAAGAATACAGTCCACTAAGGTTCCTGCTTTGGAAAGGATGCAGAACCATGTACCCCACCCCCCAACCTGCTGTCTGCTCCCTGGGTGTAATATTGGGTAGCAAACAGGTCAACTGTGACACTAATTCTCAAACAACCTATCTCCATGGAAACCTGAGCCTTCAGGAGTAGAAAGGACCTCCAGGTGTCAGTGAGGTGACATTGGAGGAACTGCAGAGGTAGGGCTAAAAGATGATGGTTGTGAGGGCTGGTGACACTGGGGAGGTTCAGCTAAGAAGAGATTTGATTCTGATTCTGCTGAACCAATGTGACATGGACTTTTTTCTTATCTGAATGCTTAGGATGTTCTTAGCACCGGGAGGCTCATCTCAGTTTCATGTTTTCCTTATAGGGTTCCTGGTTCTTCTTTATTTTCTGTGTTCCACATGGAGCTGGATCCCACCTGAGGGTATCAAGTGATAGTGGAAAACTTCTGACCTCACACCTGCCTCCTGCCTCCCTGGGACCCACTGAAGGATTTCTGGGCCTTACTCCTTATGGTGAGTCTCCTTTTTGCCTTTTATTCTTTACGATATTTCCTCCTGCCAACAAAAGGCACAGACATCCCTTTTTTGAATGCTCCAATAAATGCTTTCCTATGGTATGGTGGGATTCTTATCCTCCACTGCCCCTTTCATATTCTAACCCCAACTTAATGGCAGGATTTTATTCTGTATAATGTGTTTATTAGGAGAATGGTGCTCTGATTACCTTTATATTTTTAAATGTTATATATTTTAAGTTAAAATACACAGAAAGTATACACAGTAGATTTTGTTGAGTATTTTTTAAGTATTTTGCTCTTATGTGGTAGGACATGTGCCGTGAGATTTAGTAGAGAGGACAGGCATTTCTTATATCTCAACCAAGCCTTGAAAAGCTCCCTCCCAGGTTACATGAATGAAAATTGCTGGAAGGGCTGATATAAGCTGAGCTGGTTGTTCTGGTACAAATATTTTGTGGAGAGAATATCATGGGTTTGGGAGAGGATTCACCCCGAGGAATAGTCTGCCTGGCATGGAGCGAGTCTGGCTGAGCCCTGGAACTGCCCCTGCCAGGGAGGAGGGTTGAGGTGGCAGAGCCCTGAGCATCACAGGGTTCAGAGATGGCAGAGCAGCTGTGTTGTTTACTTGGAGCCACATTTGTTTTCATCTCACTCCCCAGAAGTAATCCCTAGTTTTCTTTTTAGAATGAAAATCCACTCCTCTTCCCAAGTTGAACTTAAGTAGTTGGAAGAGAGGCCCCACACAGGCAGAGGCCAGTCCTCTTCAGGGTCTCATGTTAAAGGAATCCCTGGTGTCTTAGTAGGTCTCCCCTCAGGCCTGAGAATGGACACGGCAAATATCAGCAGGCACAAAGTTGTCCCTGACTCAAAATTCTCAGAGCTAGTGTGACAATGAGAATCTGAAGTTGAATATAGATAATCAAGTCATTCACACCACTAAAATTTACTGAGTTTCATATTTGTACATAAATGGGCAAGTCACAATAGGAAGTAAAACTCACAGCATGTATATCTGAAATTGAGCTTATGTACAGAGTATCTAAAGAATGTTTGCAGCTCAATGATAACTTTAAAAAGCCAATAAAATTAGGTAAAAAATTTGAACAGACACTACCAAAATATATATGATTGGGAAATATGCAGGTGAACATATGCTCAACATCACTAATGAGCAAGGAAATAAAAATTGAAACCGAAATATGAAGCCAGTACATGTGATAAAATGGTAAAAATAAAAAAAAAAACAGTGACAGTTCCAAGAGTTGAAGGAAATGGATCAACTGGGATGTCTATACATGATCTGAGGGATTGTGAAAAGCAGTTTGGCTGTGCCTTATAAATTTAAATGGGCTTATCCCACATGCCCAGCCATCCCACTTCTAGAAATAAACTAAGTGAGATGATAGTAAATAGTCAAAACCTCCCAAGTTCCATCAGCTGATAACCAGGTAAGCAAATTGTGGTATATTTACACATGGATTACACTGTGCCATAAAATTGAGCTAACTATTCATACACAACCACCTGGAGGATCTCAAAATTTCATTCTCAGTGACAAAAGCCAGACCCCAATGAATACACATATTGTGACCCTATTTATATTACCTTATGTAATGAACATATCTACATTCATAGAAAGCAGAGTCATAGTTCACTCAGGTCAGGGTGAGAGGTGAAGGGATTGTTGCCTGCATGGATTTGAAGCCAATTCTGGGTCATCCTCTTACTGACTCTGTGACCTGGATGAGTTGTGACTCATGTGTGAAATGGGAATCACCTCTATGTCACAGGCTAGTTATGACATTTATATAGTTCTGTAGCATGCCTTGAACAAGTACTCTTGGTAAAGATATTAAAGAAATGATAACTGTTATTATCCCCACTCTAGTTCTTGCTTATGTTGATGTCCTTGTCCCACTGAAGACAAGGACTCTGTTCCCCCATAAGAAAGTGCACAGTCAAGAGGGAGATGGAATCATGAGCAGTTGGATCCAGCACATGGTGAAGGGGCTGTGATGGGTCAGAGGAAGGGGCTGAAGGTCTGGACCTCAGGAATAGTGAGGGTAACCTCAGGGAACTCCCTGACTTCTTCACCCCTCTAGCCCTGCCCCCTTTCAATACTAAGCCCAGACCCACATACACAGAACACTCTCCTCATGACTCCAGACACCCTTTTGAACACTTTCAGAGTAGAAATGATGGATATCATGGGTTGAGTCTCTATCCTGGGTAAGCATTTTACTTTCAAATCTCTAATCCTAATAAGGGTTATCCAAATGAAATTTTATTCTTCCTATCATATGATTAAAAAAAAAAAAACCCACAGATACAGAGACCACAGGTCACAGGGCCAGCATATGACAATGGTGAAATTGAAACCTTGACCTGACTGGCCCTAAAACCTCACTCCCCATTGCATCTGTCTTCTTCTCTCCATATTGCACACTAAGGACTTGCACCCACTCCCAGGAGCATGGTGGGAAGACATTTTGGGGGGATGAATCAGAAAATGTGAACAGGAATTCAGGGAAACTTGGTAGAGACAACACCACCCTCCCCAAAAGAAATGGATAATCAGCCCAGGGACCACCAGTAGGGACATCTGTCCTTGAGGGTGTTCAACAGGGCCTGACTGCATTCCCTCCAAATATGACCCCAAAAGGATCTGGTCTCATTGATTTCCACTCTTGATTCTGTCCATGGGTTTTGACAGATAACCACATTCTTCTTTTCCTAGTGCTCATGTCACATAACACCAATAGAAAATGTGGTGTTATAACAGGATGTATCTTGATGGCCTGGGGAGGTTGGAGAGTGGTCTTGGGGCTGCAGACTCCATACTGGGATTACTGACCCCAAGGAGAGATGCAAAGATTGAGGCTGGGGTAGAGAGCACCCCTCAACTTGGAGGCAGAACCAGCCTTCCCCTCCACTCCCCCATCTCTACATGGACTGAAGGAATTGTCAGCCCTGTACTGTGAGGCACTTTTTGCCAGGCCCTGAGAAGCCCTAGAGTATGCTGTTGCCCCAAGGTTGATGAGACAAAGTCCTTTGCTCTTCTAATTCCACACTAGGGCCTGGGGTCCCACAGGCTTGTAGTGACACACTGGTGTGGTCTGAGGGGACCCAGAAGTCTTCTGTCCCACCACTGGGAAACTCCTCCTAAAAATGAAGTTCATTCTTATTTCTACTGTAGGATCCTAGGATTGAAGGGAGGAGGTTGTGTTTTCAGGGCCAAAGGAAGGTGACCCAGGACCTGCAGATGTGGAAAACAAAACAGGCTCAATAGAAAACAGACCAGAGCTAGAGAGGCCAAGAATCTGAAATGGGGCCTTAGACAAGCTTTGGTCCTACAGTGGGAGGTGGAGAGAGTGAATGAGGGATGTGAAGTTCCCCCACCCACAACTCCAGAGAGACTCAAACCTCCCTTTTGCCCAGACTGAGCTCCTTAGGCTTCTGAAATATGTAGCAGGAAGCCTTGCAGGAATGTCAGCCTGGAGCTAAAGAGTCTAGGTTCTGCCTGCAGGCCAGGCTTGCCCCTTACCCATCCTTTCATCAGCAAATATGACTATGAGGGGACCAGATGAAAATAGGGGTACTTTATCAATAGGAACCTAGAAAACAACCTCTGTGAAAGAAAGAAAAATAAAATAAATAAATCAGTACCTGGCAGAGAGAGAAGAATTATGATACACACCCGGAACCTTTTCACCTTACCTCAGGAGGGCTGTAGCTCTAGGATGTGTGGTTGGGTCTTTCCCTCAGTTAGGCTGAGTCCTGTAGGCGTTTCTTACCTGCCTCCATTACCCACTGGATGGTGAGCTTTTCTGGAATGGGGTGAAACCCTGGGCAAAGTGACTCCCTGTATCTGCGGCCCTCAGATACATCTCAGGCTGTCTCACAACACCATTCCCCTCAACTAGGAAAGCGAGGCGTTCACTGCAGAGGGATCTGCAGCATATCTCACTACCCACCGAGCTCATTCTTTTCACATGTACATGTACATTCTGAGTGTGTGAATGTCTTCAGCGTAGTGGGAGATATTTATGTGCTTAGGGGAAATGTGTGTTTCTGTGTATATAAGTTCTGTGTATATAAGTTGTGTGAATTCACGGGGTGGGGAGGCCTGTATGTTGTGATAGGAGGGAGGTTTGGATGACACTGAAGGTTTAAGGTAGGGGTAGGAGGTTTGCATACGTACATGCAGGGTTGTTGTAGGCTGTGTGTGTACTATGGTTTTGGGCAGGTTGTGTGAATATTCAGTGATGTAGGAATTTTCTCCATATTCTAAAAATATAGGTAGTCCAGGCTGAATTACAGAGTGTGTGTTGATTAAAAGGTGTGGTGGGGTTGTGTTTACCCTTCTAATGCATGCATTTTGGAATTGAATATTAATTATTGTTTGTTTATTTGCCAAAGCAAGTCAAATGACCACACCTGAGGTCAACAGGAAGGGAGCATATAGTGTTTTATCATCAGTGGCATTGCAGAAAGGAACATCAGATATTCTACATAGTAATATAGTCAGTCACATTGGAAACTTCTCTGTGTGTGCATTTGAGGTGGTTCTGTGTATTTTGAGGGTATTGTGAGGTATTGTGTATATGTCTCTATATGTGAGCTGTGAGTTAGATTTGTGTATATGCAGATCATGGTGTTAAATGTGTATTCATGGTGCCCAGGTGAGAATTCAGGGCATTTATTTTTTGGTGTTGAAGAATTTGGAGAGAGTGGAGTGGCTGGGTTTGTGTTTTGGTTTGGGTTTGCTTGTTTTTGTTTTTAGTGTGACTATATTATCTGGGCAGTTGGATAGATTCTGTTCGTAGTTTCTCAAGGTGGAGCCTTGTAGAAGTCTGTGTGCATTTGGGGCTGTGAGGTTATTCTGTGCCGTTTGAGGAAAGTGGGGGCATCATATGTGTATTTATGAGAAGGTTGAAAAGCTTCTGTTCATCTTCAGCTCCTTGAGCATTGTATATATGTGTATCTTCACAGAATATGGGGGATTGAATGTGTAATATTTGGTACTAGGTAACTGACCCTTTCTTAAGTACTTAGTTAATATGTGTTTGTCTTGAATGCATTTGGGTATTGTCAGAGGGTCTGTGTGATTGATTTGGGGGTTACATGTGTTTTGATGTGTTTTAATGGGATATGAGGATATGTGTACTACTTAGTGTTTGTTCACAATTGCTTAGGGTTGTGTTTTGTATTAAATATTGTACTTGGTAATTTTACTGGGACTTGTGTGGTCTATGTATTTTTTTGCAGGAGTGATTCTGAGTGTATTTTCAGGGATCTGGAAAATATGTAGGTAGTGTCTGAGATGCTTCAGGGATTTGTGTGATTTTTACTGTGTATATCCAGCAGGTATGGAGGTATTGCTCATGGACCTGGTGATTGTGGAGGTGCATGTGGATTTGTGGGCAGGTGGTGGGTATGGAGATTCAGGCACTGGGTGCTTGAGCTTGTGGAACCTGAGGGATATGAATGGATTCAGCAAATGTACTGAGTTGGGTGTCATCCTAGAGCTGTAGGTAGAGGGTGCATGCTTCTGCTGGGGGAGTATAAGACAATTACATGTACATGTGGGTTTGGGGGATTAGTTGGAGCATTTGTAGGGTGTTTGCATATATTTGGATGTGCATGTATGTGTAGAGATGGCACAACTGTATTTTTCAGGAGGTGAGTTTGGATTCTTGGCAGTATTGGTTATTAGGATCTGTGAGTGTTCATTATGGAGGTGTTTGAGGCATTGGGGTTTTTGTATATATGTTAGCACTTGGGATTGGCATTTGTGTTCACATTGGGTGTATGGGGAAATTTATTTTTGTATGGGGACTATGGTTGATTGTGCATTTTGTAAAGGGAAGGGAGGTTTATGTGTCTTTAATTCTAAGGCTGAGGTTACATGTAATCAGCATAATTTTGGGGAGAGATCTGGAAGGTTTTATGTGTATTTGGGAGTGTGTTGGAGTATCATAGTGTTCTTGGGCTTTGTAGTCATTGTCTAGGTGAGTATCTCTGGTTTTGTGGGGTCTGTGTATTTATTTATTCAGGGATTCTGAATGTTGTGTGTTTTTAATCAAGTTGGGTAGGGGTGTGTATATGTATATGAGAGTTTGTAGAAGTTTGGGTATGTTTGGGGTGTGGCATAATTACTTAGAGTTCACTGTATGCATGTATTTATATTCAGAAGCTCAAGTTTGAGTTTTGGGAGTTTAGGATTCCATTTATTTAGATTCTGGCAGCTAGTGGGATTCTGTGTGTGTGTGTGTATGTGTGAATTTTGAGTGTTTGATGGTGTCATTGTGCACTTGTATATTCAAGGAATGAAGAGTATATTGGAAAGGGGAGAGCTTCTGGGGAAGATCACCAAGTAGGGAGCTCAAGGACTCACTCCTACCTACAAAACAGTAGTAAAAACACAGAAACTGTCTGAAAGAACTGTTCTAGAACCCTGGAGACCAGAAAAAGAACATTATATAGCATCTAGGGAAGAGCAGGAGGATTAGGCTGTGAAACTGTGTTAAAGAACTGTGAATAGCTTGCTCTGAGCAGCAGCTGCCTGCACCTATCCCCCACTCTTGAGGCCAGCTGTCTCAGGGTCCCTAGTCTCTGGCTAGCTGTGGCGGACAGAAAGGGACATAAAAATCCTGTTCCCCAATAATGGGGTGAGGTAGAAGAGTGGGAGCATGGCTGATCATTGATCACTGTTTTTGATAAATGAATTCTACCTAAAGTGATTTACAGATTCAGTGCAACCCCAATCAAAATTCCACCAGCCATTTTGCAGAAATCAAAATGCCAATCATAAAATATTATATGGAAATGTAAGGGGCCCCAAGTAGCCAAATCCTACTTGAAAAAAAGATGAACAAATTTGGATGACTCACACTCTTCACATTAAAAGTTATTACAAAGCTGCAGTAGTCGAAAGAGTCTGGTGAGTTAGCCCTTCCGTTCACCCATTGATGTACCCTTAGGTTGCCTCCATTCATTGCAAATTGTGAGTACTGCTGCCATAAACACCAATGTGCAAATGCCTATTTGTGTCCCTGCTTTTAGTACTTCCAGGTCCATACCAAATATCGGGGTTGCAGTATCATATGGCTCAGATGTGGCCTCTGTGTTACAGCCAACTCTACAAATAAACTCACTACTCTCCCCCTGATGTGGGACATGACCTCTAGGGGTATAAGTCTCCCTGGCAATGTGGGCCATTACTCCCAGGGATGAGCCTGGCCCTCGCATTGTGGGATAGACAATGCCTTCTTGACCAAAAGGGGGAAAAGAAATGAAACAAAATCAAGTTTCAGTGGCTAAGAGATTTCAAATAGAGGTGAGAGGTCATTTTAGAGGTTTTTCTTATGCATTATATAAATATTCCTTTTCAGTTTCTTATGTATTAGAATAGCTAGAAAGAAATACCTGAATCTGTTGAACTGTAATCCAGTAGACTTGATTCTTGATGATGATTTTATAATTAAAGCTTTTATTGTGTGACCTTGTGATTGTGAAAACCTTATGCCTGACACTCCCTTTATCCAGTAAATTGGCAGATAAGTAATAAAATGAAGACAAAAAAATACATAAATAATAGGGGGTATTAAGGGTATGGGATGTTTTGGGTGTTCTTTTTTGTTTTACTTTTATTTTTTCTTTATTTTGGAGTAATGAAAATGTTCTAAAATTTTATTGTGGTGATGAATGCACAACTCTATGATAGTACTGTGAGCCAATAATTATATACTTTGAATGGATTATAGCTCAATAAAATTGCTTTAAAAAAAGTATGGTACAAGCACAAGGACAGACGTATTGATCTATGGAAATGAATTGGTAGTTCAAAAATCAGTCCTCACATTTAAGACCAACTGATTTTTTTTAATATTCATTTTATTGAGATATATTCACATGCCACACAGTCATACAAAACAAATGGTACATTCAGTTTTTCACAGTACCATTACATAGTTGTACATTCATCACCAAAATCAATCCCTGACACCTTCGTTACCACACACACAAAAATAACAAGAATAATAATTAAAGTGAAAAAGAGCAATTAAAACATAAAAGAACACTGGGTGCCTTTGTCTGTTTGTTTGTTTGTTTTCTTCCCCTATTTTTCTACTCATCCATCCATAGACTAGACAAAGGGGAGTGTGGTCCTTATAACTTTCCGAATCCCATTGTCACCCCTTAAAAGCTACATTTTTATACAATTGTCTTCAAGATTCATGGGTTCTGGGTTGTAGTTTGATAGTTTCAGGTATCTACCACCAGCTACCCCAATTTATTAGGATCTAAAAAGGGTTGTCTATATTGTGCTTAAGAGTGCCCAACAGAGTGACCTCTTGGATCCTTTTGGAATCTCTCTGCTGCTGAAGTTTGCTTCATTTCCATTCACATCCCCCTTTTGATAAAGAAGATGTTCTCCATCCCACGATGCCGAGTCTATATTCCTCCCCGGAGTCATATTCTACGTTGCCAGGGAGATTCACTCCCCTGGGTGTCTGATCCCATGTATTGGGGAGGGCAGTGATTTCACCTCCCAAGTTGGCTTAGCTAGAGAGAGAGGGCCACATCTGAGCAACAAAGAGGCATTCAGGAGGAGGCTCTTAGGCACAACTATAGGGAGGCCTAGCCTCTCCTTTGCAGCAATAGTCTTCCCAAGGGCAAATCCTGTGGTAGAGGGCTCAACCCATCAAACCACCAGTCCCCTATGTCTATGGGCATGTTAGCAGCCATCATGGTGGGGCAGGCCAGTACCGCTGTATTCTCCACCAGCTCCTCAAGGGGGCTCTGCATATTTTTTCCTTGTTTTTTTTTTTTTTTTTTTTTTTAGTTTTTTTTTTTAAAATCAACTGTATGAAAAATTAAAAAAAAAATTAAAAAACATACAATAAAAAAACATTTCAAAGAGACCATAACAAGGGAGTAAGAAAAAGACAACTAACCTAAGCTAACTACTTTACTTCCAACATGTTCCTACTCTACCCCAAGAAAGTAACCTAATATAGCAACATTTCTGTGAATTTGTTCCTACTATACCCATCAGAAATTAACAGACGGTAGTCTTTCCTGGGCATTCCCAGAACGTTAGATTTACCCACGATAGCTTATCTGTTCTTATTGGATTATTGTTCCCCCTTCCTTAATTACTCTCTATAGCTAGTTCCCCTACATTCTACATTCTAAACCATTTGTTTTACATTTTTCAAAGTTCACTTTAGTGGTAGCCCATTTTTGTGCCTGGCTTATTTCGCTCTGCATTATATCTTCAAGGTTCATCCATGTTGTCATATGTTTCACGACATCGTTCCTTCTTACTGCCGTGTAGTATTCCATCGTGTGTATATACCACATTTTATTTATCCACTCATCTGTTGAAAGACATTTGGGTTGTTTCCATCTCTTGGCAATTGTGAATAATGCTGCTATTAACATTGGTGTGCAGATATCTGTTCGTGTCACTGCTTTCCGATCTTCCGGGTATATACCGAGAAGTGCAATCGCTGGATCGAAGGGTAACTCTATATCTAGTTTTCTAAGGAACTGCCAGATTGACTTCCAGAGTGGCTGAACCATTATACAGTCCCACCAACAATGAATAAGAGTTCCAATTTCTCCACATCCCCTCCAGCATTTGTAGTTTCCTGTTTGTTTAATGGCAGCCATTCTAATTGGTGTGAGATGGTATCTCATTGTGGTCTTAATTTGCATCTCTCTAATAGCTAGTGAAGCTGAACATTTTTTTCATGTGTTTTTGGCCATTTGTATTTCCTCCTCAGAGAAGTGTCTTTTCATATCTTTTGCCCATTTTATAATTGGGCTGTGTGAACTATCGTCATTGAGTTGTAGGATTTCTTTATATATGCAAGATATCAGTCTTTTGTTAGATAGATGGTTTCCAAAAATTTTTTCCCATAGAGTTGGCTGCCTCTTTACCTTTTTGAGAAATTCCTTTGAGGTACAGAAACTTTTAAGCTTGAGGAGTTCCATTTATCTATCTTTTCTTTTGTTGCTTGTGATTTGGGTGTAAAGTCTAGGAAGTGGCCACATAATACAAGTCTTGAAGATGTTTTCCTACATTATCTTCTAACAGTTTTATGGTACTTTCTTTTATATTGAGATCTTTGGTCCATTTTGAGTTAATTTTGTGTAGGGTGTGAGTTAGAGGTCCTCTTTCATTCTTTTGTCTATGGATATCCAACTCTCCCAGCCCCATTTGTTGAAAAGACCATTATGGCCCAGTTCAGTGACTTTGGGGGCCTTATCAAAGATCAGTTGGCCATAGATCTGGGGGTCTATCTCCGAATTCTCAATTCGATTCCATTGATCTGTATGTCTATCTTTGTGCCAGTACCATGCTGTTTTGACAAATGTGGTTTTATAAGCGTCAAAGTCAGGGAGTGTAAGTCCTCCCACTTCGTTTTTCTTTTTGAGAATGTCTTTAGCAATTCGAGTCATCTTCCCTTTCCAAATAAATTTGATAACTAGCTTCTCCAAGTCTGCAAAGTAGGTTGTTGGAATTTTGATTGGGATTGCATTGAATCTGTAGATGAGTTTGGGTAGAATGCACGTCTTAATGACATTTAGCCTTGCTATCCATGAACAAGAAATATTTTTCCATTTTTAAGGTCCCCTTCTATTTCTTTTAGCAGAGTTAAGTAGTTTTCTTTGTATAGATCTTTTATATCTTTGGTTAAGTTTATTCCTAGGTACTTGACTTTTTTAGTTGCTATGGAAAATGGTGTCTTTTTCTTGAGTGTCTCTTCAGTTTGTTCATTTCTAGCATATAGAAACATTACTGACTTATGTGCATTAATCTTGTATCCTGCTAATTTCCTAAATTTGTTTATTAGCTCTAGTAGCTGTATCGTCAATTTCTCGGGGTTTTCCAGGTATAAGATCATATCATCTGCAAACAATAACAGTTTTACTTCTTCCTTTCCAATTTGGATGCCTTTTATTTCTTTGTCTTGCCGGATTGCCCTGGCTAGCACTTCCAGCACAATGTTGAATAACAGTGGTGATAGCGGGCATCCTTGTCTTGTTCCTGATCTTAGAGGGAAGGCTTTCAGTCTCTCACCATTGAGGACTATGCTCACTGTGGGTTTTTCATATATGCTCTTTATCATATTGAGGAAGTTTCCTTCAGTTCCTACCTTTTGAAGTGTTTTTATCAGAAAGGGATGCTGGATTTTGTCAAATGCTTTTCAGCATCTAATGAGATGATCATTTGATTTTTCCCTTTTGATTTGTTAATGTGTAGTAATACATTGATTGATTTTCTTATGTTGAACCATCCTTGCATGCCTGGAATGAACCCCACTTGGTCATGGTGTATGATTTTTTTAATGTGTCTTTGGATTCGATTTGCAAGTATTTTGTTGAGGATTTTTGCATCTATATTCATTAGGGAGATTGGCCGGTAGTTTTCCTTTTTTGTAGCATCTTTGACTGGTTTTGGTATTAGATTGATGTTAGCTTCATAAAATGAGTTAGGTAGTGTTCCATTTTCTTCAATGTTTTGAAAGAGTTTAAGTAAGATTGGTGTCAGTTCTTTTGGAAAGTTTGGTAGAATTCCTGTGAAGCCATCTGGCCCTGGGCATTTATTTGTGGGAAGCTTTTTGATGACTGATTGGATCTCTTTGCTTGTGATTGGTTGGTTGAGGTCTTCTATTTCTTCTCTGGACAGTCTAGGTTGTTCATATGTTTCCAGGAAATTGTCCATTTCCTCTACATTATCCAGTTTGTTGGCACACAGTTGTTCATAGTATCCTCTTATAATTTTTTCATTTCTTCGGAATCTGCAGTAACGTCACCTTTCTCATTCATTATTTTGTTTATATGGGTCTTCTCTCTTTTTGATTTTGTCAGTCTAGCAAGGGGCTTGTCAGTCTTGTTGATCTCAAAGAACCAACTTTTGGTGTATTTATCCTCTCTATTGTTTTTTGTTCTCTATGTCATTTATTTCTGCTTTAATCCTTGTTATTTCTTTCTTCTACTTGGTTTAGGATTGGTTTGCTTCATTTCTAGCTTCTTCAGTTGATCCATTAGTTCTTTGATTTTGGCTCTTTCTTCCTTTTTTAATATATGCGTTTAGTGCTATAAATTTCCCCCTCAGTACCGCTTTTGCTGCATCCCATAGGTTTTGTATGTTGTGTTCTCACTTTCATTCTCTCTATATATTTAGCAATTTCTCTGCTATTTCTTCTTTAACCCACTGATTGTTTAGGAGTGTGTTGTTTAACCTCCAGGTATTTGTGAATTTTCTAAGTCTCTGATGGTTATTGACTTCTAATTGTATTCCATTGTTGTCAGAGAATGTGCTTTGAATAATTTCAATCTTTTTAAATTTATTGAGGCTTGTTTTATGTCCCAGCATATGATCTATTCTGGAGAAAGTTCCATGAGCACTAGAGAAGAATGTGTATCCTGGTGATGTGGGATGTAATGTTCTATATATGTCTGTTAAATCCAATTCATTTATCTGATTGTTTAGGTTTTCAGTTTCCTTATTAGTCTTCTGTCTGGTTGATCTATCTATAGGAGAGAGTGATGTGTTGAAGTCTCCCACAATTATTGTGGAAACATCAATTGCTTCCTTTAGTTTTGCTAGTGTTTCTCTCATGTGTTTTGTGGCACCTTGATTGGGTGCATAAACATTTATGATTATTTCTTCTTGTTTAATTGCCCCTTTTATTAGTATGTAGTGGCCTTCTTTGTCTCTCAAAACATCCCTGCATTTAAAGTCTATTTTATCTGAGATTAATATTGCTATACCTGCTTTCTTTTGGCTGTAGCTGGCATGAAATATTTTTTCCATCCTTTCACTTTCAATTTCTTTGTGTCCCTGTGTCTAAGATGAGTCTCTTGTATGCAACATATTGATGGTTCATTTTTTTTTTCCATTCTGCAAATCTACGTCTTTTAATTGGGGAGTTTAATCCGTTTACATTCAACATTATAACCATGAAGGCATTTCTTGAATCAGCCATCTTATGCTTTGGTATATGTTTGTTGTATATATTTTTCCCTCTCTCTTTTAATATCCTTTAATGTACCGATACTGAATTTCTTTAGTACTGAACCTTTCTCCATGTCTCTCTCTCCTTTCTTTGTTTTTCTGTCTGTAGGGCTCCCGTTAGTATCTGAAGTAGGGCAGGTCTCTTGTTAGCAAATTCTCTCAGCATTTGTTTGTCTGTGAAAAATTTAAGCTCTCCCTCAAATTTGAAGGAGAGCTTTGCTGGATAAAGTATTCTTTGTTGGAAACTTTTCTCACTCAGAATTTTAAATATATCGTGCCACTGCCTTCTCGCCTCCATGGTGGCTGCTGAGTAGTCACTACTTAGTCTTATGCTGTTTCCTTTGTATGTGGTGAATTGCTTTTCTCTTGCTGCTTTCAGAACTTGCTCCTTCTCTTCTGTATTTGACAGTGTGATCATAATATGTCTCGGAGTGCGTTTATTTGGATTTATTCTATTTGGAATTCGCTGGGCATTTATGATTTGTGTATTTATGGTGTTTAGAAGATTTGGGAAGTTTCCCCAACAATTTCTTTGAAAACTCTTCCTAGACCTTTACCCTTTTCTTCCCCTTCTGGAACACCAATGACTCTTATATTTGGACGTTTTATATTATCTATCATATCCCTGAGGTCCATTTCAGTTTTTTCGATTTCTTCCCCATTCTTTCTTTTATGCTTTCATTTTCCATTCTGTCATCTTCCAGGTCACTGATTCATTGTTCAGCTTCCTCTAGTCTTGTACTATGAGTATCCAGAATCTTTTTAATTTGGTCAGCAGTTTCTTTAATTTCCATAAGATCATCTATTTTTTTATTTAGTCTTGCAATGTCTTCTTTATGTTCTTCTAGGGTCTTCTTGATGTCCTTTATATCCTGTGCCATGCTCTTCTTCATGTCCTTTATTTCCCATGCCATGGTCTCATCGTTCATCTTTAGTTCTTTGATTAGTTGCTCTAGGTACTGTGTCTCCTCTGATCTTTTGATTTGGTTCCTTGGGCTTGGATTATCCATATTGTCTGGTTTTTTCATGTGCTTTAAAATTTTCTGTTGTTTTGGCCTCTTGGCATTTGCTTAAGTTTATAGGGTTCTTTTGGAATTTGTAGACCAATTGAAATCCTTATCTCTAATTTGATGTACAACTTCGTGGAGTACACTTTCTCTAACTAACCAGCAGGTGGCGTCCATGAGCCACCAGTTCCCCTCAAGCCAGTTTTCCCCCTCTTTGCCTTTGTGGTGAGAGGGGGAGTGAGTCTTGTGGGGTCCAATTGGTGTACCAAGCTTGCATGTGTAGTTGGTATTGCCCTCCCTGTATATGGGGCGTGTGTCTGGGCAGTCAGGGAGGGAGGGCGGGCGGCTCTAACAATCAAATCTCCTAGGTGTTCCTGGAGTTTTAAAGCTGCTGCAATAGTCTAATCTTTCAGTTCAGTCCTGCCACAGTTTGTCTTTACCACTGACCCCCAAGTCCTTGGTATTGGTGTATGGCCCCTGAGACTTGCAAGTGGGTCCCTCTTTCAGGCCGTGCACCCCCTCGTCCTCTGTTGAGGGATAACTGTCTTATGTCACAGGTGAGTGCCGTCCCCGCAGGGCAGTTCTGGGCTGCAAGGCTGTCGGCTGAGCGGACACCCCCCTTTTCTTGGGAAGTTGTGGTGTTTAGTGAATTTTCTCAGCCACTGGATTATTGCCTTTTGTCTCAGAGCTCTCTTAGTTCTGCTCTTGTCTTGACCTGGCCAAATTGCAAGTCTTTGAGGCTTTCTATATTGGGCTTCTTAGAGTAATTGTTTTAGAAAAAGAAAAAAAAGATGAAAAAAAAGATTAAAAAAAAAAGGGCCTCCCTTGCAGATCTAATGGTTTACTGAAATGCTAAGAGACAAAGCATTTAGGGCCATTAAGGAAAAGTCCAAGGGGCAGAGAGATCAGTTTTTCTTCGGGATTTGCATATGAGCCTCGGGTCCTGAGCTCTGCCCTTCCCCTTTCTATGTTCACCAGTACTCCAAAAAGCCCCCGCTTTTCTTTTTGGGCTTTTCTTGCTGTTTCTTGCTATCCCTGTCTCCTCTCTGCTGGTCTGGCTGCTCTCAGATTCTCTGGTGCCTGGTCTCAGTCTGCCTATGATTGGAGTTTGTATCAGTAGAATGAGTTTCCGATAAGAGCCACCACTGCAGTTCTCTATTTTTGTTCCAAGCACTGACAGCCCGTCCTCCCACAGGACTGAGCATGGCAGGGAAGGGCGCGGGTCCCCTGGCTGCAAAAATTTACAGATTTCGCTGATCTCAGCAATACGATGTGTTCATGAGTGTTGTATGATGTATGCCCAAAGACATCTTGCTCTGTGGTGTCCAGTCCACACAGTTCCTGGCTTTATACCTCAGACCAATTGATTTTTGACAATGGGCCAAAGACCACTCAAACTCAGAAAGTACAGTCTCTTCCACAAATGGTGGTATGAATATAAAATGTCCATAAGCAAAGTAATGAAGGTAAACCCCTACTTCACACCATATGTAAAACCAACTGAAAATGGATCAAAGGTCTAAATATAAGAATCAGAATTGTGAAACTCCTAGAAGAAAACATAGGTAAACATCTTTAGGACACTGTGTTAGGCAGTGGTTTCTTAGACTTTTTACCCAAAGCACAAGCAACAAAAGAAAAATAGATAGATTGGACCGCGTCAAAATTAAAAATGTTTGTGTATCAAAGGACTTTTATCGTGAAAGTAAAATGGCAATTGACATATCACTTCACAACCACAAGGATGACAACAATCAAAAAGGCAAATTAAAACAAGTGTTGGCTAGAAAGTAGAGAGAAAAATAGACATTCCTACACTGAGGTGGAACTGTAAAATAGTCCACCCACTGTGGAAACAATCTGGAAGTTTGCCAATATATGATACATCGGGTCTTCGTATAACTCAGGAATTCCTCTCTTAGGTATCAGAAATGAAAACATACATCCTCAAAAAATTTTTATACACATGTTCAAAGCAGCATTTTTCATATTAGCCAAAAAGTGGAAACAAACCGTATATCCATCTAATGATGAATGGATTAATTAATGCAGTTTATCCATGCAGTGAATATTAATCTGCAATAAAAATGGCATCCTGAAACATACTGCAATATGGATGAACCTTGGAGACATTATGCTAAGATAAAGAAGGCAGTCAAGAAGACCACCTATTGTGTGATGTCATTAATATGAAATGCCCTGAAGAAGAAAATCTACAGAAACAGAAAGTAGATTCACGGTTTTCTGGGGCTCTGGAGGTTAGGAGGAAATGTAGAGAGATGACTAATGGATTTGGGTCTTCTGTTTGAGGTGAAGAAAATGTTCTATGTGTATTTTTGCTAATGTTTGTAGACCTCTGTAACGTACTAACATCCATTGGGCTGTAAACATTAAAAGGGAGAGTTGCATGTTGTGTGGATTTCTTAATTACACTATTATTTAAAAATGAGATGGCATAAATATGGGAAGTTATTAACATTGCCTTATTCTATGTGTTGTCTATAGTGTTTTCTGTTATATTTTTATAGTTTTTGATATGGTAAGAATTTTCCTAATGAAATTATGCCTTTTTCACAAAAGAATATAAAGCAGTGAATGTGATGGTAAGACATCCTGTGATCTCTGTGCACCTTGATATCGGTCTCGGTTCAGAAGTCCCATTTTTGGGAAGGGAAGAGGAACATCAGGATAGGGTATGTTCTGGTATACACAAGCTGGTTCTCCACAATTGTCCCTTTGGCACAACATGACCTTTGCAGTTTATACTTTGGGGTGAACTAGTTTTGTAAATTATGAAGTAGAAGTATCCACAGACATTGTGATTTGCATCTAGGGGGCTGCCCAGGGATCCATGCACTAACTCAATTTGCACTGACATTTCCAACACCGTTGGAGATGCTGGATCTTATGGCCCAAGGAGCGGAGCAGTTTGCATGGCAGACTGGACCTATTGGACCTATTGCTGAGTTGCTTATTCTAGTCCCCAATCTACTATCAGATTTTCAGATAACCCAGTAAATGGACTGGAGGAACCCACCCAAATGAGGAATATGTTTCCTCCCAAATCCAAAGAGGACCACTAGGTATTGTGCCTCTTTTTGGATGTAGGAAGGGTCAGATGCAACAGCTTATCCCCCACCTTCTAAGGAATATCTCAACATACTCCACATCACTGGCTCTCTATAAATTTCACAGTAGTGGAATGCACCTGAATGTGTTTGGGATAGACCTCTCACTTTTGATGCACATATTGCTTATCAGTCTAGAGTAGTTGCTACTTCTTGCTCACTGGGTCCAATCAACATGATATCATCAGTATAAAGGACCAGTGTGATATCTTGTGGGAGGGAGAGACTGTCAAGGTCCCTGCGAACCAGATTATCACATAGGTGGGGCTGGAGAGTATATATACTTCTATGGTGGGACAATGATGTATATTGTTAACCTTGCCAGCTGAAGGTAAACACTTTCTGGTGGTGTTTACTTACATATATTGAGAAAAAGAAATCATTTTCCAGATCAATAGCTGCATACCTGGTTCTAGGGGATGTGTTGATTTACTCAAGCAATGATAACTCATCTGGAACAGCAGCTGCAATTGAGTTCACCATCTGTTTACTTTAAAGATAATCCACTGTCATCATCTGAGATCCATCAGTTTTCTATACAGGTCAAATGGGAGAATTGAATGAGGATGTGGTGGGAATCACCAGCACTGCATCATTCAGGTCCTTATTGGTGGCTCAAATCTCTCCAATCCATTCATGAATGAGTTATTGCATTTTGTTTACTGTGCTGCTAGGTAGAGGCAATTCTACTGGCTTCCTCTTGGCCTGTCTTACCAATATAGCCCTCATGCCGTAATTCAGGGAATCAATGTGGAGATTCTGCCAGTTGCTAACTGTGTCTATTCCAGTTGGGCATTCTGGAACTAGGGGGATGCTACAGAAAGGGTTCAGGGGCCCACTGTACCCACTGTGAGATAGACATGACCTAAAACTCCACTGATCACCTTTATTTTCCCCTTCTCTGACTGTTGGAGCACAGTGACATTTTGTGTCCCTTGGGATTAATGTCAGTTCAGAGCCAATGTCTAATGATCCCTCAAATGTCTGATTATTTTCTTTTCTCCAGTGAACAGTAATCCTGGTAAAAGGTCATAGGTCCTTTTGGGGAAGGCTGGGAAGAAAATTAACAGCATAAATTCTTGGCAATGTAGCAAGTTCTTTCCTCAAGAGGACCTGGCATCCCATTCATTCAAGGAGTTTGGGGTCTGTAAACTGTCTCAATTCAGGGAATTGATTGAGGCAGAGTGAGTCTCTGCTTTTGTGATCCAAGTTAGACTTTTGTTCACTTGACCTAGAACTCTCCTGCTTATACAGATCAAGTATGAATTTAGTAGATTTCCCATATATTTCAACACTAGATAACTATTGATCAACAAGTCGGTGGCATAGATCTCTGCGGGTCACACTGTTCTGATTACTGCTTTGAATCTGCTGTCCACTATGGTAGACATACCCACCATGCATTTGGTGATGAACTGCTGCCACTTGGCTCCTGCCAAGCCTGGAAGATCTAGTCATCCCCATTGTGTTTAAGGAACCTCAGAGGCATCTCTGTGTTCCTTATGAAAAAGATTTTTTGAATGGCAAGACCTAGAAAAACCACACACACACATACAAACACACAGAAGGAGAAAGAAAAAAAACAACTTTCCTAGTTCTTGTATATTGGCCTGTGTGAGTGTCCTCCTTCAACAATTAATAGTCCTAACAAATAGTTTAAAGAACAGCACAGATTTAATGCAGAGGGTCATCTGTCCTTTGTGATCCTGTGTATTTTCATGTGCCTGCTTGCATTTCCCTAGCAATTGCCCATTTGTATGGATGTAAATGTCTGTTTTCCCCTAGGAAATGTGTTTCCTCAAGATACTTGAAAGTACACTGAATGTCTATTTAGCCAGCAGTCCTCTGCCTCAGGCAGGTAGTGTGACTGCTCTCCTAGAGTGTTGTTTTGCAGAGTTCTCTGTGCTGCTCTTCGTAGTGGCCAAGTTTGGGGATGGCTAGCCTGCCGTGAGCATCGAGTTTGGTTATTCAGGCTGCCTCCAGGCACTTGCCACAGACATACATGTGCCCTAGAATGTTCACAATGATTACCCTGCTCCCTCCAGCACTGGGACCTGGACCCCTCTGAGATCAAGGTCTGGCCGTCTCTGAGCAGGTTAGGGCATGGGGGACAGGCCAACAAAAGCACCATAAGATTTCCCTACCCTTTTCAGTTGTCTTTTTCTTGATTTGGTGCTTGGCAATCTTAAAATTTTGTTCTGGATCCCTTAGAAATATATTTCTGTCAATTCTTGCTTGCTGTTTAGAGTTTACGTGGGGCAATGGAGCCCTAGAACATTGGTGTCCACCATGTAGGTGATGTCACTCCTGTTTTATTTTGTTTCTAAATAGTTATAAATTTTAGGGGGGTGTTGAACAGGACTTTTTGATATTTTGACTCAACAGGAAAAACTCCCACTCAGTTTGCATGAATGGAATTTTCTGGAAGGGCAGAGGTTGGATTGAGCTATTTGTTCTGGCACCAAATGTTTGTGGGATGTATATAAGGAGTGGGGAGCGAATCAACACTGAATAAGTAAGTCCTCCTGAGATGGAGCAAAGTGAAGCATGCCTGGTTATGTATGCTCTGCATCCACTCCCTTCCAAGAAGGAGGGTCAATGAGATGGCAGGGCATCATGGTGTCATGAGTTAACACAGGGCAGATGTGTTCTCTCTGAAGCTTCTATTGCTAACATCTTCCTCACCATTAATAATGGGAACCCCCTCCTTTATTTAACATAAGCAATGCGATTGTGAGCCCCACACAGGCAGATGACAGTTCTCTTCATATTGCCAAAAAGAATTTCTCTGGGTTTCTCATCCTGTCTGCCTTCTGGCCTCAGAATAGTGACTGCAGATGTCAGCGGGACCCAAGGACGGTTCCTGACTCAGTACCTGAAAGACAATGGTGGAGCAGTGGAGAATCTGAACTGGAATCTAGATGGATGAACCAAATCATTCATTCCATTAAAATTTACTCAGTTTAATTTAACTAAATGAATAGGAAAACCAAAGAGTAGGAGGAAAAATTCCCCGTATGTATCTGTCAAAGGGCCTGTATTCAGAATCTATAAAGAGCTCCTACTATTCTATAATGTGTAGACAAACCAATACAAAATTGGCTAATATCTTCCTGAGTTCCTGCTTTCAATTTTTTGGGGGATATACCTAGAAGATAGTGAGATCATATGGTAGTTCTATGTTAAACTGTCAGTTTCTGTGGAAAGGAAAACTGGATCCAGAAGAGAGTGGCTGGAAGAAAACTTCTTGCTGCATATTCCATTTTGCACAATTTACATTTTTATACTTGAAAAGGTTTTACCTGCTTAAAAAATAATTAAATTATAAAATTTAAATATTTAGCAAAAAGAAAATAAGCTGGAAAAAAGGAAGGAATTTCTGGTCTTGAATCTACAAGATTTGAATATTTCTGAGGGTGATGTATTGGGACATTCCAACAAAGGGGATGGTTCATAAGGGTGGCCCTACTGGACACTGTGGAGCCTAGAGTAATGGACATTGTTTTTAGGAAACAAGGACTTCAACATAGAGAATGCTGTATATATAAAGCAACCAAACATGGTGGATCTCCTGATACAATCCCAATTTCAAACGTCCTATTACCTAGTCTCTATAAGCATAGATGTGTTAACCTTACTATGTGTTCTGAATTGTATTGAGAAACTGTAGTTCTCATTGAAGTAAGGGAAAACTGACCCAGAGAGTTGCAGAGCACAGTGGGTTGAAGGATACAAAACTAGCTCTTTTTTTGGTAAAGAATTAAAATATAAGGAACTTGAAACAGGTCTTTGTGTTGTGAGTCTGAGAAAGAATTTACGAGTTGCCCTAAAGAAGTACATTCAAATTCTGTAGCCATAACAATAATTTGAAGGGAATCTCTGGTTCTTGCCTACCTGTTAGATCCTTTCATGAAATTTCTCCCCCACACAGCCCCACCTGCCCTCCAGCCATCACAGCTGGAGAATGTCCTGAGTCCTACATTCTGCTCCTGTTCAGATGCCAATTTTTCCTTTTCTTTACTTGGGTTCCTGAGAATCTGCTGGAAGCAGATCACACTCTCTATGCCCTGAACTGTTTCTCATCCTGGAGGCTGCCACCTTCTCTAATGAAAATAATGGTATTTAATGTGGCCCGCACCTACTTAAGGCTCAGGGAAACTTGTCTGCTGATTCACCCCACCCCATCATTTCTTGGCCCATCCTTTCCTCTCCAGTCATTCCAGACTTTAAATGCCAGAATCTTGGGGGAATTTAACAACTAATCTACAGACCCCTCAGTATCCTGAGTGATGGCGGTGACCAGACAGCAGTAGGGGATGTAGTGGCCCAATCTTAGTAATTTTATTGGGGGGTAGTGCCAGGAGACGTGGGTGTGTGCTGGGAGGGATGTGTTATGGATGGGAGTTACAAAATCTTTGTCCAGGTTGAGACAGAATGGGGGCCAGGTGAGCCTCTTCCAACTCAGCTCTTAGTCCTCTTACTAAACCCCCCTGAAT